>NW_015631050.1:76205-89247 GCF_001515625.1 Sinocyclocheilus rhinocerous | reverse complement strand
AAAAAATTTACTTAAATGATTTTAGCAAATGGCTGCAATATAACAAAGAGTGAAAAATTTAAGGGGGTCTGAATACTTTCCGTACCCACTGTACATGTAATTATATATATGGAGATCAAAATTAGAGAACAATTTCCTAAATTCCAAGGTCACTGCTCAGTCCTATTTGAAGTTAAGAGTAGAAGGGCAGTTTTTTGAGCATATTTCATAAATTAACTGTATTCTGAAGCACAGTATAAAAAAGTTAACTGAGATATTTACGTGAGACAAATGCACAAGAAGACAGGATAATGCAGAGACTCAATGGGCAATCGGTTCAACACTGCAGCTGGAATTGCTTGCCAGTTCAGTGCTGAACAGGGTGAGGATCTGTCTCTGCATGTTTAAGAGAAGTCGGACTGAAAGTGCACTCTGCAGTGACGAAGCCTCTCATCAGCTGAAAGAATCAAAAGTCTAAGCTCACCTTTGCCAAGGAGCATGTTGAGTGGACAGAGGAGAACTAGTCCAAAGTTTACTTTAAGATGGAAGAGGAAGTGTCCTGGTTTGGGGGATGCTTTCTCCAGCAGGAGTTGGGCCTCTTATACAGCTACATGGCAGGGTGAATGCAAATGTTTATCAGAACCTCCTGCAGAGTCCTGATCTAAACCCAACTGAAAATCTCTGGAAAATCCTTGGTGACAAAGTTATGGCTAAGAAACCCACTACAGTCACCGAACTGCGGAAGAGCAGTGTGAGAAACTAGTGATGTCCTGCGGCTGCAGATATGCTGAAGTCATTCAAAGCAAGGGCCTCTACACTTCCTACTCTATTTTTGACTGCTGTAACCTTCAGAAATTCTAGTTGTAATCTTTCTTTGTGCTACAATCATTGCTGTTCTCTAATTCTGATCACTGTGTTTTCCACAAAATAACGTTTTTTTTGTTAAAGTGTCTTGGTTATTTTCTAAAACACTGTTCTACTAGCATGGTATAGCCAGAACTAAAATTCCTTCAAATTTTGAACGATGAAGATTACATTACTTATGAAAAAAATCAAGTGTTCATAAATTCTCTCATTTTGATCTCCACTGTATATATTCACCATATTATTAATTAATTGCAACATGTAAGCACATAAAACCCAGGAAAACCCTTGTCGTAGTATTATCAGTGTACCTTTCATATGCAGGGTGTTGGAGAGAAAACCTGACAAATGCTTTTGTGAGGACCACGACGGCCGTCACTGTTTAACTCAGGTGTAAAGGTGGGCCTCTCTTTTTTGTTGTAGTTCACAAAGTAGCATGAATGGAGATCTGATTATTTCTCTTTCTCTGACAGATTAACATAATCCCGTCATATGATAAGCTTTTTCAATTTCCGTATCCACTCAGCCCAAACACTGCAGGAGGTGAGAGGTCATGACTCATTCAGTTCTGATTGCTCATCTATTAACTTTTGCCCTCCACACCTTCTTCACACCAACCAGTTTCTCATGAATCATTCTGATTAAAAAACTAATTAACTCTAGAGGGGTAGTTCACCCAAAAATTAAAATGGTGTCATCTGTAACTCACCCTCATGTCATCCCAAACCTGTATGACCTTCTTTCTTTGGTGTAACGCAAAAGAAAATAATTTGAAAAATGTCTCCATGTGTGTCCAAACAATGAAAATCCAGTGTTGTTTGCACCTCATGGTTCTTCGAAATATCTTCTTCAGTGATCCGCAAAAAAAGGAAAATTTATAATTCAGATAGACATAAGAGTGAGTAAATGATGACAGAATTTTAATTTTGGGGTGGGCTATCCCTTTGAACCAAATGCTATTTACAATGGTTAGAATCAAAACCCTTTCTGTCTGAACTATTTCATAGTTTTGTTTTAGGTTCTGGAGTTAGTCGAGTCAACTGTATCAGATGAGCGTGTGAAGGTAGAGCTAGTCGATGGATTCGACCCGTTGCCCATCAGCTCCTATGATGAGCAGGCGTTTGGCTTCCAGATCATAAAGTAAACGGTGCAGAGCATGTTTCCTCAGCTCACGGTGGCCCCTGACAAGTGATGCATTTCTGCTGAAGCACCCCTTACATACATCATTGACTTATGAAGAGCCACTTCTAGCTGATCTATGATTTCCACTCACAGGTATCTGTGTTGGCAACACTGACAGCCGTCACTACAAGGATATCACGCAAGATATATATCGCTTTGCTCCGTCATGGTTCAAACCAGGTGATCCTCAGAGGTAAGACACAGGAGAAATGCTCTTTGTAATACAGTGGAATATCCCAGCTTGAAATGTCACGTTTTTATATGATGAAACATTCATGTTCCTCCTCTAGATTTCACTGTGAACGAGAAAATCTCCATTCAGAACTATGAAGAGATCGTGCGGTTTTACTCCCAGCTCATCCAGAATAATGACATCAGGAAGTTGCCGCCACCTCACAGTAGTCAGCATGAGCTGTAAATGGTGGGATGATACTTACACTGATGAAGACATGACTAAACTAGTTAACTCTGGTTAAGTCTGCTTCAAAACGCATAATATCTATGACATTACATTGTCAGACATGCTGCTTTGGTGTTTTGGACTAACTTTCTGAGAGATTCATCTCAAACACCCTGAGCTCTACATGGAGCTATTCTATCAAATTCTCTTTCTGTAGTTATCTTGCTAGTGTTTCCATTCATTCAGATTTTATGAAGGTTTAGGTTAGCGCTGTGGTACATTTCCAAAGCTTGCATTATGGGCCAACAGATTAATAATTAGATATTGTTATGGGCCAACAGATTAATAATTAGATATTGTGTTAAACTGAAGTGATTTACTATGACTGATTATGTCTGGCTCCATTAAACATTTACCTCTAGATATCAGATGCCTCTAGATCACAAAGCTATAGCTCAACACAAAGGTATTGTTATAGGTTGTTTGAATGTTACTTTGAATCCTTAGTTATTTTTTGGCACTGATATGGTCTGTGCTGAGACTGAAAATTACTGTAAATGTCTAATTAAATTAAATTATTTAATTAAAATGCATTCATTTGAAATTAAGAAAGTTTAAATTAATAAATTGTTTTAATACAAACATAGATGTGTGTTCTGTCTTTTTTATAACAAATATTCAAATGTAGAAAAAAATACATTTTATCTAAAAATATGTTTAGAAATTAACCATGTCACAAGGATACCAAATGCAGTCCCAATCTAAATGTAAAAAATGCAGACAATTAATGCTTAATCAGGTTAGTTTTATTCAGACATATTAGACAGGCTGTGCTCCTTTCTTAAGACTTTCTTAAGCATATTATTTTAAGAAAGTAGTATTATTATATCATTGACTGTCTGTTAAATTTAAAGACATGAACACTATACTTAAAGGTAAAGTGTAAAAATTTTGCACTACTACTGGCCGCAAATAGTAATTAAAAAAACATTAATATTTTATGTGCAACAACAGCATATGCTGTCTCAGTGGTCTTACACATGATTTTAAATCTATTTTTTTCAAACTTTATGATTTAAATGGGGATGATTGTACTGAGAATAACTTTCATCTTTTCTTCAACTGAATACTGTTTCCGTGCTGTTTTGATGTATTTTAAAGAGTTAGTAGTCAAAATTAAAACTGCTGGATAATATACATTCTTTATTCTTTATGACAAACAAGATAATGTGAATTACAGAGTGTACAACGTTTTTAAAATGTATAAATTGTGGTGTACAGTGTTTATTATGAGGGGGTAGAATCCACAGCTCAGTACTCACTACTCAATACTCATGAGTACTTTTAAATAGGCTACTATTTTACTCTTACTCAATTCGTTTTTTGGACAAGTACTTTTACTCTACTCGCAATACATTTTTTGGAAGGTAATGGTACTTTTACTTGAGTATATTTTTTCAGTACTCTTTCCACCACTGCTGAAATCAGTGATACTGTCATATCTCATACATTAAGCTCTGTCACGTTTCATACAAATGCATCTGGCACCATCTTGCATGCAAGTTATCAATTTTAATGAAAAAGACCTCAAAGGTCTTCCGTCTGAAAATTACTGTAATATTGTTGCAGTGCTCATCTTGTTGCTCGGCCGATCATTTTGTACACTGTAATGGACTATTGTTTTGTTTTGTTTTTTGTTTTTTTTAGCAAAAACTTTAAGATAAAGTACAGGTAATGAACCATTATGAACCAATCTCAAGTCAAATCAATATTTCACATACATGTATTAATTGCAATAAGCGGGATAATGTACAGTCAATCAGTCATTATCACAAAATAAATTGCGACAGGGTGACAGAACTGACTGCAGATTAACTATTCTTTATAATCTTTGTACAGATGTAATGTATCAGACATGTATGGAAGCCCATTTCCGCCACATAATAAAAATAATTATGGCATAAAAAATTATGACATAAAAGGTCAAAATGATGAGATACAAAGTAATTATGAGATAAAAAGTTGAAATTATGGAATACTAAGTCATAATTATAAGAAAAATAAATGGCATATTAAGTCAGTTACGAGATCAAAAGTCGAATTTATGAGATACTAAGACTTTTTGTCTCCTAATGATGATTCCATAACTTCGACTTTTTGTCTCATGATTATAAAATTTTGTATCTCATAATTTCTAATTATTTTATTAATATGTTTTACTAAAACACAACTTTGTTTTGTCTTCTGTGGCAAAAATGGGCTTGATTAAGATAAGAGACATACCGTTATTAAGAAGTGTACGGAGATGTCCAATGAGAGGGTATGTGCCCTGCCCACAGAACTGTCCTGTAAAATCATCAAGATCCAGAGTCCAGACGAAAGCTCCTCCAAACAATATTAAAAAAAAGAAACAATGTCCATGTTGAAAATCTGGCATTCAAAATATAATATAAAATCTAAATACAAATACAATAAATAAATATAATATAATATTGGTCAGATGTTTTTCTTTCACTGAAGCTCAAGATGCTCAGCCCCCTTGAGATCTAAAACAAACTTGTGGAGTTCTTATAATTTGTGGAGTTCAAATACTTAAAAAAGAAAAGAGTATTTTCACCGGTGGATTTGTGTACATGCATAATCATTCTTTCTCTGATTATCGATTATCTTTATTGTTTTTTACTTAAGCATTCAACCATGTTATCATCTCATCCTGTAAACAGCATCATTTAGATTTTAAAAACTACTGTATTGTGTAAAAAAAATCTGTAAATACTGCAGTACCTTGCAGAGCAGAGTGAACCTTTGCTTATCTTCTGGAGGACCTCCACGAGAACCCGGATACTCCCAGTCCAGATCCAGACCATCAAAGCCATGTTTCCTCAGAAATGTGATGGAGGACTGAATAAACATCTGCCTGTTTGCTGATGTGGACACCATGATAGTAAACCTGAAGTCATGGCGAGAAGTTTCATGAAAATGAAATAAACAGTTATGTTTATCATACATACTTCAAAATGCAGTGTTTTGTGCAGCATTCTTACCGAGTTGTGCCAAAGTTCCATCCTCCGACAGCCAAGAGAGTTTTCAAGTTAGGATTTCTGTCAAGTCAAATATTTGAATCATTATTTGCTTTATTGCTCTCTGACAAATCATCATTATTCAAAACTACATTACATAATGCATTCTATTTTATCAAATGCATTCACAAACAAAACATTAGATACATACTTTTCCTTTAGTCCATTGAAAGATTTGTAGAGAGTTTCATCATTCCATTCGTACTTGATCAACTCATTCACCTGATTAATGATGGAAAAAGCATAAATTAAATGAGTGCACAGATGTGGATCCACATTTTCTGGCAGGTACTTGCCAACGTCAGGTCTGTACTGAGACCAGTTTGTGAAGTAGCATGCGAGTTGGGAGGCCCATCCTGAAATAAATAAAATATAAAATAATATAATATAATATATAATTTTATTTATTAAAATATATTTAGTGTGTGTGTGTGTGTGTGGTCCTGGTAAACCATAATATAATATAATATATAATTATTCATTATAATAAATATGAATAGTAATGCATAATAATAAAAGCAATTATTATTATTTATCATTCCCACGATCCTAATAAGAAAAGCGGTTTGCAGAATGAATAAATTATTATTATTAGAATTATTATTATTATTATTATTATTAGGAATGAATCAACAAATTAAAAGAAAAAATTACCAAAGTGACACAATGCCAGGGAAAAGCCTGAAAGAAGGTAAAACCAAATGTTAACATATAAAACACTAAGGCCATGAAGCTCTTAAAAATTAATTCTGTAAGATCAACAATCACTTACCAGCTAGAAAAATTAGTTTGGTCATCATAATATGATGGTTGTATCAGTCAAGAAACTCTGTCTGCTACTGCTGTATCAAAGACAGGAGTTATCGTTTATATAACACACAGAACTCACTCCTGCATAATACCAATGATGACTAACCAAAACACACAAGAACTGAATTTCCCTGAAACAGCTGCTCACTGTCATCTGCCCTGGATATTGGCACACATGGTTAGGTAATCAACTGTTGCATTATAACAGTCTTTTGTAATTGTAATAGATTTTTTAAAATCTTGTTAGCACAGCAGAAAGCAAGAGCACCTGAGTTGAAGCTGTAGAAATAGGATACTGGTGAAACATTTTTCAAATGCTCCAGTGTGTATTTGTGTTTGAACTTTGGAGAGCCTCAAAGGTTTCTATTTTCAAAGTGTTTTTGTAGCATTGATCAATGTAGCCAATCACAACATTTTCTGTTGATTGTCCTTGAACGCAATGGCCAAGCGTTTAAGTTAGAGTCCACTCACCGCTCAAAACGCCACCGTTTTGTTCAGTGCTGCACGCTCGGTGTAACAAACAAAGTGTAACATGGGGTGAAAAAGAGATTTATGGAGTGAAAACAGTCTCAATACCTTCAACAAGTATGCACAAAAGATCCACACACGTGCACACCAATCAGGGCTGTCGCTTGTAAGCCTGAGAGTTTAATGAAAACCTCAAAAACATGCAATTTAGTTAAAAATGCTTTCCAAATATCTCCTCTCTCCCCCCCATAAAAATGTTTTAGTCTGATTATTAATAGGTGTGTTCGACTTGAAGCGGTGCTGTGCAGACCGATCGGTGTATGACATCAAAGTAGCGCGAGAGTCGAACACACCTAATCTTTTCAGCTCAGTCAGCTACAAAAAGGAGAGGGACCCAATAAAATCGCAGGTCCCACCCCAGCTAGTAAAAAGAACCAATCAGTGTTGAGGCTGCTCCGAGAACAGTTGAAGTTAGAAGTAAAGTTACAGTGGAAGTGAGACTAACTGAAAATGCTAGGGGAAAAAATCTGGGTACTAGTAACGTCATGAAAAGGAGAGGGAGGCCAGAAGAACTGCTTAATTAGTCTATCAAAACGTTCTTTTGCAAGACAGGTTAGTGCACTGTAAGGATGTCATTGTGATGGGATGCCAACAGGCTTTATAATCTCTCTCTCTAATAACTGCAGTAATAACTGCTATTAACGGCTCAAGCCTCCATTCCTAGGTCTAAAATGACGTTTTGGAATTAGCAACGGAGGCGTGGGATGAGATGCATGTACAGTATAATCAGGCCAAAAACACACTGACAAAGGAGATCAGAGTGGCTAAGTGAAAAGCTGAAAAAACTGTTTTCAGCCATCAACCCTATCAGTGTGGAAAGGCCGACATCACCAGTTACAAGACACTGTGGCGAATCAATAACTGTCTGATGACCTGAATGAGTTTTATTGCAGGTTTGCAAAACCCGGTCTCACACCCCAAAACACCCGTTCTGACCTTCTCTCCATACATTCATCAACACCTCCAGCAACCTCCCTCTCCCTCCCTCCTGCACTTACGATCTGTGAAGAGGATGTGTGTCGGGTCCTCCACAAACAGAAGACAAGGAAAGCACCAGACCCAGACAGCATTTCACCAGCCTGTCTGAAATTCTGTGCTGACCAGCTGGCCACTATCTTCACAAAGATCTTCACGGATCACTGGAGCTGTGCTTCAAATGCTCCACCATAATCCCCATCCTAAAGAAACCTAAAAATCACAGGACTGAATGACTACAGACCTATTGCTTTAACATCTGTGGTCATGAAGTGATTTGAAAGACTAATGTTGACCCACCTGAAGGACATTACTGGACCCTTGCTGGAGCTTGTACATTTTTACTTTTTGGGCAAAAAGGTCATTTGATGATGCTGTCAATATTGTACTGCACTGCATCCTGCAACCTCTGGAAAAACCAGGGACTTATGTGAGGATCCTGTTTGTGGACTTCTGCTCGGCTTTCAACACCATCATCCCTGCTCTCCTCCAGACCAAATTAGCCCAGCTCTCTGTTCCCAGCTCTATCTGTCAGTGGATTACCAGCTTTCTGACAGATAGGCAGCAGCTAGTGAGGCTGGGGAAATTCATATCCAACCCCTGTAACAATCAGCCCCGGTGCCCCCCAGGGATGTGTACTCTCCCCACTGCTCTTCTCCCTCTACACCAGTGATCCTTAAATCTGGCTCGCGAGAGCCACTTTCCTGCAGAGTTTAGCTCCAACCCTATAATCAAACAAACCTACCTGTGATTTTCTAATGATCCTGAAGACATTTATTAGCAAACTCAGGTGTTTGATTAGGGTAGAGCTAAACTCTGCAGGAAAGTGGATCTCGCGAGCCAGATTTGAGGATCCCTGCTCTACACCAACGACTGCACCTCTAAAGACTCTTCTGTCAAGCTCCTGAAGTTTGCGGATGACAGTCACCGGCCTCATCCATGATGGTGACAAGTCTGCATATAAAAGGGAGGTTGAGGAGCTGGCTGTCTGGTGCAGTCATAAACTGGAGCTGAACATGCTCAAAACAGTGGACATGACTTTAGGAGAAACACCCCAGGATTACCCCCACTCACCATCATGAACAGCACTGTGGCAACAGTGGAGTCATTCAGGTTCTTGTGCACTATAATCTCACAGGACCTGAAATAGGAAACTCACATAGGCTCAGTTGTGAAAAGGCCCAGCAGAGGTTGTATTTCCTTTGCCAGCTGAGGAAGTCCAACCTGCCACAGGAGCTACTTCTGCAGTTCTACTTTACAGTCATAGAGTCTGTCATCTGCACTTCTGTAACTGTCTGGATCGGCTCGGCTAGTTTTGCATGTCATTCTGTTTTAGTCATAGTCATTAGTCTTGCATGTCATCCTGTTGACGCACAACTTGCAAGTCCTTAGTAATTGATAAAACAGAGATGGTGTGCACAACTAAAATGTACAAGGTAACCTACCACCGTCCATACTGTTGTATTGTTGAGCAGGGTCACAACCAGTTATTTACACACATCTGATATGAGAACCACAATGGACAAAGCAAATGTCAAAGACAGTGTCAGGTTAGAACACTTGTTCTGTATGACCATTTTATTTGGCCCAATAAACTGACAGGATGATCACAGCTGTCATAACTTTCATTTTTTATTTTTATGATTAAAGAACCCCCCTGCATTTTCTTCTAAAAAGACCTTAAATGTGTATGTAATGGATTACTTTACTAACTTACTCATTCAATCCAGACTATAGTTCTGATAGCTATTAACTTTTGCTCTTCACACCTTCTTCACTCTAGAGGGGTATTTCACCCAAAAATAAAATTGTGCCATCAGTTACTCACCCTCATGTTGTTGACAGGTGTCGACAGAAGGGTATGTGCATCCATTCATGCATCTGCATAATGCATATGCTTTTATCCCAAGTGACTTACAGTATACACTACAATAAATAATGTCATATTATATACATACTGTATGTATTTCTATTCAAACCTTATTACCCTGACCTCTAAGTACAGATTTTTGTCATTGCATCTGCCATGAGTAACGATTAGTCCAGCCAATTACTGTAAGTTTGTTGGCTGAATAACAAAGTAAACGAACACAACCTACAGTATTGCTAAACACAATTACACTTCAACTGAGCTCCTTCGAAGTCCATAAGAGACTGTACACAGTTAAAGAACACGCTATGTGAATAAATGTGAATAAATCCGACCAAATGGGCATGATGATAATGAATGGATCGTTAATGAGTGATGAATAGTTTTCTAGATTATTATAATTCAGGAGCTTTGAGCGTCTTTTTGTATTTTAAAATGTTAATGGGTGCAGAGGACATGACTGAACTAGTTAAGTCTGCTTCAAAATTTAATATTTAAATTTAATATTTATGACATTACATTGTCAGACATGCTGCTTTGGTGTTTTGGACTAACTTTCTGAGAGATTCATCTCAAACACCCTGATCTCTAAATGGAGCTGTTCTAGTTACCTTTATAGTGTGTACATTCATTCAGATTTTAGTGCTGTCGTACATTTTCAAAGCTTGCATTATGGGCCAATAGATTAGTGTTAGACTTAAGTGATTTATTATGACTGATTGTCTAGCTCTCTAAACATTTGCCTCTGTATATCACTTGTATCACAAAGCTGTAGCTCAATACAAAGGTATTGTTATTGGTTGTTTGAATGTTACTTTGAATCCGTAGTTATTTTTGGCACTGCTATTATATGGTCTGTGCTGAGACTGAAAATGACTGTAAATGTTGTAAGAAACTATAGTCTGCCCGACCCAGATTCCACTCCACAATAGATGTTTGATCATGCTTGTTTCCCAAAATGGCTTAATTTATTATAGAGAGGATGAAAGTCAACAGTTATGTTGTTTCTAGATCATTTGGGATGATTACATCTTGAGCAAATGGTGACCAATTGTAGAACGGGAGTGGGTGTGGGAGACCAAGAACCATCTCAGACAATTAGGTGTCAGAACTTCATTAGCATACAGATCACAGTTGTTACGACAGGAGCAACTTCATTTACATTAAGGGTAGTAAACTCTAACTGTATAAAAGGTTTGAATTTAGGATGTTCGTTGTGCATTCTGACTCCGTTGAACCCAAGGTACTACATGTACTTTGTCACTGCTATGCTGTAATAAACATCTTCATCGAGATCTTCAACGTCCTCATCATTTTTTCTTACAACGTTTTGCATTAATCATTTTGAAATTTCAAGAGGGTTAAATTAATTTTATTTCAAGTTTACAAACAATGTTTTTTTTAAATAAATATTGTAACATTGTAATAAAAATAACTAAAAGTATATTTAGAAATTAACCATGACAACGTTACCAAAGCATTCCCACTTTCCATGTAAAATAACAAAGGAAAATTAGTGCTTATCAGTTTAGTTTTAATCAGACAGACTGCTTCCTTTTTAAGAAAATTTCAACAAAATGTAGCTTTTTTTTATGAAAGTAGTATTATATTATTAGCTGTATGTTAAATTGAAAAACATTAACAGAAAACTTAACTGGTAAAGTGTGAAATTATTACGCCACTATTGACTCCAAATAGTATTGCAAAAATACTGCCAAAATTCCACAGGATATCTTTGCAGGAGTGGAACAGTGACAACACGAGGTTAATTCTTAGGCCAGTCACAGCACAAGCAGTCAGGATTGTAGACGGTGTTTGTAGGGCAGCTCTTTACAAAGGTCCTGCCATTAGAACACTGAATGAAGGTCGTGGAGTCATGTGTGTTTACATATAACCCGTCTGGTTTGCCTAGACAGAACTCTGACGGAGCTGTCGGGACAACATGAGGTCTTGTGGATTGAAATACGGCAGTGGATGCTGTTGTTGTGGTCTTACCAGGCTCATGTGTTGTATTTGGAGAGACAGGTTGAATATCTGGAGGAGAAAATTTGAATTGGATATTTTATCTTAGTTTCTATTAATCTAGGAAAATTGTGAAAATAATGTATAGTCAGTCAGTCATTATCACAAAATAAACTGTGACAAGGTGTCAACTGACTGTAGATGATCTATTCTTTATATAATTTTAAAAAGTACTTAAGGCAGTCACACTATTAATTATAATTTATCAGATATAAATGGAAACTCATTTCTGCAACATAAGAAAAAAAATCATGCTTTGGTAAATCATAATTATGGCATAAAAATCATAATTATGACATTACAGGTCAAAATAATGTGATAAAGTAATAATTATGATATAAGTTGAAATTATGAGATATGTATACAGATTTTATATGAAGTAGTTTTTTTATAGGCTTTTCATGTCATAAATATGATTTACCAAATAATTTTTTTCTTCTGTAACAAAAATGGGCTTGATTAAGATAAGAGACATACCATTATTAAGAAGTGTACGGAGATGTCCAATGAGAGGGTATGTGCCCTGCCCACAGAACTGTCCTGTAAAATCATCAAGATCCAGAGTCCAGACGAAAGCTCCTCCAAACTTGTTCTCCTTTAGATAGTTCACCTGAAGCAGACCAGATCTAGTTATTCTGAACATGAGAGTTGCATTACATTTTATGTATTTTATGTAACTTTTATGACGTATTTACTTTAGTCTCAAAACTTTCTTTGGTGTCAAATCCCACCCAGTCCTGTCCCTTGGATGCATAAGGAACTTTCTGATCATCAATCCATTGCACGGTGGTTCCTTGAAGGAAAGTACAGACCTGATGGGAAAATATTGGTCCATAACTCTTCTGATTTTATTTTGTACAATCAAATAACATACTATAATGTAAGTGCTTGTGTTTAGGTTGTGGTAAGACCTCATAATAGGACCAGAATCCGGGCTCTCTGGTGTATTTTTCAGCTGATCCAGGACCACTAGCTGAAGCTCCAACTCCACTGGCTGCAGACGCCAAGTGAAATGTTCTTCCATATGTTGCAAACCCCATCCTCAGCTTCTCCACAGGAGCACCCTGATCTCTCCAGTATCTCATTGCAAAATCCTGCATTGTCGTGACGAATCACTTATTTCCTGTTGCATGTTTCCAGCTTCTTGTTATTTACAATGACTCATAGTATCATTCACAATCATTTATATGATATACAGTCGTGGCCAAAAGTTTTGGCAGTGACATAAATTGTGTTTTGCAAAGTTTGCTGCTTAAGCAGTTGAGGTGTTCATTCACATTGTTTCTAGATTGTGTAGAGTGATCAGATGCATTTTAAATAATTGCTAAAAGC
>NW_015631050.1:47868-76160 GCF_001515625.1 Sinocyclocheilus rhinocerous | reverse complement strand
AGTGTGAATGAGTACTAGTCAGGTGAAATCACTATCATACTAATTAGATTGTAAGAGCAGACTGATTACTATAAAAGGAGGGAAGAAGCGCTTGCAATCATTGTGTTCTTGTTAGCAATACTTTACAAAACACAAAATTTATGTCACTGCCAAAACTTTTGGCCATGACTGTACATGATGTTATATTTCAGAAGCCAAGAATACAGTTGGATATAAGTCCTTCTTACAGTATTGAAGTTGATGTTGTCTCCTGTGTCTCCAGAGCCACGGTACAGAGGACTGTTGTGCCCAGTGACATTTTCCCATGAGCCATGGAAGTCATAGGTCATCACATTAATGAAGTCCAAATACCTGCATTACCAGAAGGTAAACGCAAATTCATCAAGTCATCAGTTCAGACTCAAGACATTCAACCAAATAAAATCATTAAATATTCATTTGATTGATATTTTAAGGTATGCTGTCCAAAACATATTCATATTTCATGATTCAAAGTGAATAAAAACTCTTCAGAAGACATACTTGGCAATTTCTGCAATTTCATAACCAGCATCAATGGTTCCTTTCCCAGCAGCCACTGCAGCAGTGAGCATGAGTCTGGGGCGTCCAGTGGCAGCACTCTCTGCCTCGTAAGCTTCCAAGAGCTCCTGTTACAGTCAAAGTAAATTATAATGAAACAATTTTGAATCTGGGATTCAAAATCTAATATAAATCTGGAAATAAACAGAAAGATTTTGGATTTAATTTTTTTTTTAAATGTTATGAGGTAAAATGAATAAGACATATTTCACATTTTACACTATTTCTAGGCCACTTATCAATTTATTAAATTTGTGGCATTGATCATGACTCTTTTTACAGATGGTCAGATGTTTTTCTTTCACTGAAGCTCAAGATGCTCAGCCCCCTTGAGATCTAAAACAAACTTGTGGAGTTCTTATAATTTGTGGAGTTCAAATACTTAAAAAAGAAAAGAGTATTTTCACCGGTGGATTTGTGTACATGCATAATCATTCTTTCTCTGATTATCGATTATCTTTATTGTTTTTTACTTAAGCATTCAACCATGTTATCATCTCATCCTGTAAACAGCATCATTTAGATTTTAAAAACTACTGTATTGTGTAAAAAAAATCTGTAAATACTGCAGTACCTTGCAGAGCAGAGTGAACCTTTGCTTGTCTTCTGGAGGACTTCCACGGGAACCCGGATACTCCCAATCCAGATCCAGACCATCAAAGCCATGTTTCCTCAGAAATGTGATGGAGGACTGAATAAACGTCTGCCTGTTTGCTGATGTGGACACCATGATAGTAAACCTGGGGGGTGTTTCATAAAAGACGCTAAGAAAAGCGGGGATTAAAGTCCAAAACCTGACTTGAAATAACCTAACAAATCAATCGGGACTAAAGCGGTTTAATAAACTACCATTTAAGTCCACGCAATCTCACTAATTCGATTCAGGTTCAATGAGTCAGGATAATTTGATGTGCACGCTTATCATGGATCAAATCGATCCACCATGGCAAACAGTGAATATTTGTGCTGTTTAATGCATTTGAGACATTGTGTTTTCCTCAGTGCATAACTGACACGTCACAGGCAGTGTTGCCAACTCATTTTCAGGTGAAGTTGCTAAAGGAAGGTTGATTTGTTGCTAAAAGTAGCTAAATGATGTTGTGATGTCATTGCACGATGACATCATCACAAAGCAAAATTGTTTCACTGCATCAAATCTCAGCAAAAAATATATTTGATATGTTAATTTAGATTTGTTTGTAAAATAATATGTATAATGCAATATTAAAATATAAACAACTAATTGTAAACACATTGAATTATTTAACACTTACACATTTTTTTTTATTAGCTAGTAAACTAGTAAAACTGCACGTTCTGAACAATTGTAGTTTTAAGCAGTGTAGCCTAAGTTACACTCTAATAAAAGTCTGTAAAAGTAGAGCACAATCTACTATGTTAATATGAAGGAATTTTCTGTAATTATTTTTCACAGGTTTTTTTTAACCTGCATTTGAAATTACACATTGCATTTTGGGGATACAGGGTTACAACGGATAATGGGAAATGGATAACAGATAATGTCTTGGACAATTAAAATCTGCTTTGCAACGATTTGTATTGTGAAAAGTGCTATACAAATAAACTTGAATTGAATTACTAGAACCTTTTCCATTTCTCTAGATATTTTTCTTACAGTGTACTAACTGATCAACAATTGCAGGTACAAGCTACTCACAAGGTGTTTCATAAATGAACAATTATTCAGTTATTAAATTATTATTATTATTAAATTGAACAATTGCGAATAACAGCTAACTTAATTCACGTGATTTGTTTACTGCTAGGCATCTTTGGTTTCCTCTTGTGTAATTTGGATGGAAAATGTGTGCCTTTTATGGTATGAGTCACTTATCAAAAGTTGCTAAATGTTGCCAAATAAATTATAAAATTGCAAAATTTGTTGCTAGGTGCTTTTGGTAGAAAAAGTAGCAAGGGTAGTCTGAGAAGTTGCTAAATTTGGCAACAAACCTGCTAAGTTGGCAACACTGGTCACAGGTATATTTTTCATCTGTAAATGTTAGAAAGTCATGCAAATATATCCATTTTGCTGTCAGGAGTGGGCAAGGCTTACGTGAGTGCGTGAGCGAGCGCTGCTGCGCACTAAATAGATGGAACGTAATAGAATAATTTGCATTTACATTTAGTCATTTAGCAGACGCTTTTATCCAAAGCGACTTACAAATGAGGACAATAAAAGCAGTCAAAACTAACAAAAGAGCAACAATATATAAGTGCAAATGACAAGTCTCGGTTAGCCTAACGCAGTAGGCTACACGTAGCAAATAATAGAATAATATTAGAATAATAGCGCAATAATTCTGAATAAAATATGCATTCTGCTAAAATATTTGTTTTTGGACATTAAATGTGACATGTAGAATTTCAATCCTACATATGTGTATTTTTATGATAGCAGTAGACCTAACTGTAAATCATTACATTTTGGGCACAATACATTAAATACAGTTGGTTGTAGCCAGTTTTTTTTATTTATTTGATTATTTAAGTTGCATTTTCTGTATGCTTTTATTTTTGGACTAATAATAAAGTCAACTAATTGTATGTGAGAGAGTCAGTGGTAATATCAATGCGTATCAATATCAGTGTTGGAACTAAGCTTAGCCTGGCAGTTAGCCTGCCCTGGACCAGGATAGTTTCCCAACATAAGTTGCCACAGTGACTGAGCTATGGTAATTTTGCTTTCGGAAAAACCAAATCAAGTGACAATAAGTGAAATGAATAACTGAAATAAGCCTGGCTTATTTGGTAAACTAGTTTTATGAAACAGCCCCCTGAATTTGGGTCGAGAAGTTTCATGAAAATGAAATAAACAGTTATGTTTAATCACACATCCCTAAAATTCAGTGTTTTGAGCAGCATTCTTACCGAGTTGTGCCAAAGTTCCATCCTCCGACAGCCAAGAGAGTTTTCAAGTTAGGATTTCTGTCAAGTCAAATATCGAATCATTATTTTCTGTATTGCTCTCTGACAAATCATCATTATTCAAAACTACATTACATAATGCATTCTATTTTATTATCAGATTCATTCACAAACAAAACATTAGATACATACTTTTCCTTTAGTCCATTGAAAGATTTGTAGAGAGTTTCATCATTCCATTCGTAATTGATCAACCCATTCGCCTGATTAATGACGGAAAAGGCATAAATTAAATGAGTGCACAGATGTGGATCCACATTTTCTGGCAGGTACTTGCCAACGTCAGGTCTGTACTGAGACCAGTTTGTGAAGTAGCATGCGAGTTGGGAGGCCCATCCTGAAATAAATAAATAAAATCATAACATAATTAGGGCTGGTAATTTAACACGTTAATTAGATTAATTAATTACGGTGAAAAATAACACGTTAAAATAAGGCATTTAACGCACTTGCCCCGCCCTAGGCCAGACCTATGTGGGTCATCTTACATGTCATACAATTGACTGATGACAAATATGAGGCAGGGCAACAACTCACTGCGTGATGGAGCCTATAGAGAACGTAGTTAGAATGTCCCTAAAATTCACAATATGGGGCAAAAATGCCCCTGTTTGAGTTTGTCTCATATTTACATCATATAGTTCAGCAATATCACACGAGCAATAGGCTAAGTGCATGCAATATCACACGAGTGCAAATGTGATACTGATCTTATACAACAGTTCAGTAAGTAAGAAGTTAATATTGTGTTATTTTAGACACAATGTCGGTTTTGCTCAATTTTGCCAACGAAAATATAAAGGCAAAGCAGAACTGTTCGTCTCCGATCAACACACAGCGGCATTTAATTTCTTAATGCACGTTTTGAACGAATTGAGTGAACCATTTTGCGCGTTGAACCTTTGGACATAAGCGCGTTGGATTTGAAGCGGCGCTGCACAGACCGATCGGTGTATGACATCAAAGGCCCGCGAGCGCGATTCAAAAGCATGCGGAGTCGTCTGCTCTCTATAGCTCTTGAGGTACTTTGATGTCACAAACACCGATCGGTCTGATGGTGATGATCCGCTTCAAATCGAACAAGTAATGATTCAATGGACCATTCATAAAGAACCATTTACTTCACTCCTGAATGAATCAGCCATTTGAATGAATCAAATGAATGAATAAATGACTCGATGACTTAATCATTAAGACAATTACCACCACCTACTTGCAGTTTTAGTTTATTATTTAGAGCAGGGCTGTCCAAACTTGGTCCTGGAGGGCTGGTGTCCTGCAGAGTTTAGCTCCAACCCTAATTAAACACACCTGAACCAGCTAATCAAGCTCTTACTAGGCGTAGAAACTTCCAGTCAGGTGTGTTGAGGCAAGTTGGAGCTAAACTCTGCAGGACACCGGCCCTTCAGGACCGAGTTTGGACAGCCCTGATTTAGAGTACTAGACGATCCCAGACGAGGAATAATTCATTTAATTAAAGAAATAATTTCATATTTCCATAGTAATAATAATAATACAATTAATGAAATAAATTATTAAAGGTATAGTTCACCCACCCAAAAATGACAATTGTGTCATCATTTACTCACCCTCATGGTCCAAAAGAGTATATGTAATAAATGTTATCAAACAAAATATTTCTTGCTGAAGCTACTTTTTGTAATGTCTGTTTGATGCTTTACACAACAATGACTTTAAATGATCTTTTGGGAGTAATTTCTCAGCCAAATTTGATGTGCGATTAATTAGATTAATTAATCATTAGATTAAAAATTGATCGCTTACCAGCCCTAAATATAATATATAGTAATATAATATACAATTATTAATTACAATAAACATGAAAAAATATTATTAAAAGCAATTGTTATTATATTTAATATTTCAATGCACCTACATAAGAAAAGCGGTTAGCAGAATGGATAAATTATTATTATTATTATTGTTAGTAGTATTAGTATATAGTGATTTTTGAACATATTTAGGAATGAAACAACAAATGAAAAGAAAATTACCAAAGTGACACAATGCCAGGGAAAAGCCTGAAACAAGATAAAAAGAAATGTTAACATTTAAAGCACTCCAAGGCCATGAAGCTCTTAAAAAATAATTCTGTAAGATCAACAATCACGTACCAGCTAGAAAAATGAATTTGGTCGTCATATTGTGATGGTCGTATCGGTCAAGAAACTCTGTCTGCTACTGCTGTATGAAAGACAGAAGTTATTGTTTATATAACCCCCAACACACAGAACTCCCTGTTCCCAATTACTCCCAATTACCAATGATTAACTAAAAACAAGAACACACAGGTATTTCCCTAAAATAGCAGTTCCCTGTCATCTGCCCTTGATGTTACATACAATACATTTTTAGGAGATGGATCATTGCACTATAACAGTCTTTAGGTTTTGTACATTGTGATTGTAGGTGCGTTTGTTTCATTGTTCAAACTTTAATGACTCAGTTCAATGAATTAAGTGCCTAATTTGAAGAGTCATTTCAAAGACACTGGCCCTCTCAAAACATATTAAGTCTTACTTATGGAATAAAATGCAAGGCTCGAAATTGCGACCAAAAATCAGCATGATTACAAATGTGATATTGATTTTATACAACTGTTCAATAAAAAATAAGTTAATATTAAGAGACTTACGTTTTAGACACTATATTTCCTCATTTTGCTCTATTTCGCCAACAAAAATAATTCCACTCCTAACTTTTTGAAGTTGGGAGCACCAGTGCTACCAAGTAAAAAAGTTAATTTCGAGCCCTGAAATGTATACTGATCCAAAATTACATCCACTGCAAAAAAAATATGTTAATCAAAAAAGACTGTAAAATATCCTTAGATTTACATTTTATCCATAGCAACTAGAGGAACATATTCATAGTGTACAATGCCATGTCCACAGAAAGTTACCAGAACCTTTTCCATTTTTCTGCAATTTTTTCCTTATACAGTGTACTGAGAGAGGCAAAACACAGAAAATATGAGTCATTAGTCTTACATGTCATCCTGTTGGCACACAACTTGGAGGTTGTGTTACAAAAGGCTTTCTTTAGTAACTGATAAAACAGATGTTGACATGCACTACCAAAACAAATGTACAAGGTAACCTACCACAGTCCATATTGTTGTATTGTTGAGCAGGGTCACAACCAGTGATTTACACACCTTGATATGAGAACCACAATGAAGAAAGGAAATGTCAAAGATAATGTCAGGTTATTCTTTAACACTTGTTCTGTATGGCTATGCTTATCTTTATGGCCCGATAAACTGACAGGATGATCACAGCTGCCACTTTCATTTGCACAGGAGTTGAAATCTCCAATTGACTCCAAATGACAATGTTAACCTATGGTAAGGTTAAGTATGGTAACCTTGAATTTGAATGTATTATGTGCTTAACCCAGACATTATCCCTTAAAGGATTAGTTCACTTTCAAATTAAAATGTCCTGATAATTTACTCACCCCCATGTCATCCAAGATGTTTACGTCTTTCTTTCTTCAGTCAAAAAAAAATTAAGGTTTTTGATGAAAACATTCCAGGATTATTCTCCTTATAGTGAACTTC
This sequence comes from Sinocyclocheilus rhinocerous, assembly GCF_001515625.1. Lineage (NCBI taxonomy): Eukaryota > Metazoa > Chordata > Actinopteri > Cypriniformes > Cyprinidae > Sinocyclocheilus > Sinocyclocheilus rhinocerous. Next base: position 69,052 of record NW_015631050.1, on the reverse strand, counting down.
AATGGCTACCGAACGGTTGAAGGTCAAAATTACAGTTTCAGTGCAGCTTCAAAGCTTCTACACGATCCCAGACGAGGAATGAGGGTATTATCTAGCGAAACGATCGGTCATTTTCTAAAAAAAAAAAAGTACAATTTATATACTTTTTAACCTCAAATGCTCATCTCGTCTAGCTCTGAGTGAACTCTGCATTCCGGTTCATAACAGTTAGGGTATGTCGAAAAACTCCCATCTCATTTTCTCCTCCAACTTCAAAATCGTTCAAAATTGTCCTACATCGCTGTTTTACCGTTTTTTTGTAAAGGGTTTTGACCTTCTTTGCATGTTCACTTTGTAAACACTGGGTCGGTACTTCTGCAGCGATGTAGGACGATTTTGAAGTTGGAGGAAAAAATGAGATGGGGGTTTTTCGACCTACCCTAACTGTTTCGAACGGGACTGCACAGAGTACGCATGCACATTGCAGAGCTACACAAGACCAGCGTTTGAGGTTTAAAAGTAGTGCTGGGCGGTATGACCAAAAATTTATATCACGGTATTTTTCAAAATTATACCGGTTTCACGGTACATGACGGTATTTTTTTTTTCATGCATGACCGGGTGTTAACCATATTTTCGTTCCCTCACCACAGTGCAACAGTGAAAAGAGATCCCTTTCAAACAGTGTCGCGTTCCGAACATTGTTTAAGCGACATACACCAGTATTGCGGTATTTAAAAAATTTATATCATAACAAAAATAAACACCGGTATTCGGTATGAACCGGTATACCGCCCAGCACTATTTAAAAGTATATAATTTGTATTCTTTTTTAGAAAATGACCGATCGTTTCGCTAGATACGACCCTTATTCCTCGTCTGGGATCGTCTAGTACGCTTTGAAGCTGCACTGAAACTGTAATTTTGACCTTCAACCGTTTGGTAGCCGTTGAAGTCCACTATAAGGAGAATAATCCTGGAATGTTTTCATCAAAAACCTTAATTTCTTTTCGACGGAAGAAAGAAAGACGTAAACATCTTGGATGACATATGGGGGTGAGTAATTTATCAGGAAATTTTAATTTGAAAGTGAACTAATCCTTTAATCTTTGACACAATTAGACTTGGTCTCCCAGGGTCAAATGAATCATTGTATAATAGATTTTAAAAACTGCTTTAGTCATTTAATGACTAAATTTGCACAAGAGGAAAAAAGGAACAAGTCTAAGCATATAAAATAATCCATTACAAAACACTGTCACATTGAAGTATGAGAAGTAAACAGTCATTAAACAGTGTGGCAATATTTCACTTCCCTGCTTGTGAACTTCCTTCTAGGTTTGCACAGAATGCTGTATTATGAATATTACTCAAACATGTGACTCAAAAATGAAATAAATCTCTGAACTTGTACTACCCTTTCTGTAAATGTACATGATTATCAGCACTGGTATTGTTAGACATGTTTTTTTTCTGTTTCATAATAAAAACTAAACATAATATACAACTTACAGAGACTGTAGTTTCTCAATGTCTGAATACAGGTTGTGTAAGCGTGCCCATGTTTGTAGTAGAGCTCGTGTTTAGGATCTGGTCAGTTCACTCTGTCCTCTAGTGGAGAATATTGGCCTATCAGCCTTGTAACGGGCCCTTAACGTGACAGGTCATATAAATATGAAAACAGTGTTATTGCTTACTTATGCTCATGTAGTTCAAACCCCGTATGTGGAATAGATGTGAGATTCGGGGGAAGGCAAGATTATACTTTGGTCTGTTCCTCACACAAATCTGTAATATGACTTCAGTCAGAAGACTTGGAAGCAGGGGCGAACTGGGACAAAAATTCAGCCCTGGCACTGTAGCCACACCAGCCCACATTACCACACCGACACAGCCCCACCCACGGACACGCATTCACTATACTTACATTTGTGTACAGATGGTGAAATAATATAAGCAGTACCATATATGTAACAGATATTTAAACATTTAATGTATGTGTCTGGCAAACAATGCTTACTACTTTTTAAAGAGCACACGTTTATAAAAAAAATTTACACACACAGTAAAAACAAAAGAAAAAGAATCTGAGGATGTTGTAGAGTCTGTGTGCTGTCTGTTTATGCCATTTGTCTGCTGTTACTGTCATTCTCTACAGTATGTTGTTCTTTGTTGTCACTGTCTGTCTGTTGAGTTTTTCCTACCTCTACCATACTCTTCCCTGTCTCTGCTTGGCCTACCGTAGCATCCTTCCTCACAGCACTGGTATTGGAAAACCAGGGGTCTCTGGCTGTACTGATTCCAGCAACATCCTAGTTAATGAACACAGTATAGGATGTAAACATTACAGCAAAATATTTTCTCACTGACTGCTCTCAACATTGGAATACACATGAATACAAACAAGTAATAATAGCAAAAAAAGGGAATAGAATATATAGCAAAAACTATAAATAGTAGCAGCAGTAAATCCTTTTTGATATACAATTATTTGTGAATTAAAGTATGCTGAAGTGTTGCTAGTATGTGCTGCATGTGCATTTATGTGTGTGTGATGTAAAGTATGTGTGTGAGTATGATCTCTCTCTCTCTCTGTGTGTGTGTGTGACATACATGCACAGGTTCCTCTTATCCTAAGAGTTAATTAATAGTTTATTAGAGACACATTATTAAGAAACTGGCAGCATCTGTATCAGGGTGTGTCTCTCTCATTGTGTCTTCCTACCTCCATGACACTTGACTCTGCAGTCCACCCTACCTAAGGAGGATTAATTGCATACTGTAAACGTATGTACTGTATGCGTGCTCAATGTTTTATTTTAATATATGACTATCTACACATTCAAAGTAAAGTTCACTACAAATGTATATAGTAGGCTACTATGCTATTGCTACAGGTTTTTGATGTGTTAGACTATATTGCAAGTAGCCTACATCAGTTTTTACCCTAAATCCCACTTTATCTGCTGATATTTCAGTCATTCAATTCAGTAACAGGCTCGTTAACACTTAAGTTAACCAATTATCACGAAGCAATGACATTTTAAAATATACTGGGGTTCTACGCTAAGCTTACAACTGTTTAATACAATGTAGGCTACTGTCAAAAAAACAAAAAAAAAACAGGAGCTAACTGGCAGAAGTAGTGTAAAAATGACTTGTGCTAGCTGTATTTTCTGTTTTCTTCTTACCTCTGCGGCACTAACTGTTCTCCGCTGCAGCAGCCGAATTAAACCTTTTGAAAAGAGTTCGGTTAATTTTACGCATTTAGCAGCGTCGGACTTAAGCCCTTTTTTTTCGTTTTTCTGCACCACCTTTCCTTTTTTACGGTCCATTATCTAGCTTTTACTGAAAATTAGCTCGTGTTGCAATCTCTCTCTCTGATGACGTGCTTGATTTTGACTGAACAGTTCAGTTACCGACTGGGCCAAATGCTTAACATTTATTTATTATTAACATTATTATTATTATAACCATAGAGAAATTGTGCAAGCGATAAAAACACGTCCTATGAGCTGTTGGCCCGTAAAAACTATTTTATTCATATATATTTAGAACAAATCTGACCGGCCCACCTTAAACAAAATGGTCAGGCTCCTCTGGCATTTGCCAGAATTGCCAGATGGCCAATCCGCCCCTGCTTGGAAGATACAGTGAATGATTCATACAGACCATTTTATGGTGCTTTTATCACTTGTTTTTGCTCTTTTTGGAGCTTGATAGGCCCTGGTCACTGTGACCTATTATGACCTTTACTTCAGTTACCACAAAGGCATTAATTCACTTGATGCACTTTAATAACTGAAGCACTACTACATTTATGATAGTACTCTTAACAGACTGAGAGAAAAAAAAAATACAAAAGCCATCATGTACATCATACTATAATATGAAGCAAAGGGTTAGATTGTGTTTTGTGTGAGAATAAGTGGTTTGTAGTCCATTAATGTGACCTACAGTACAGCAAACACACAAAAATACAAGTAAAAACGGTGCTATTGAAAAACAAAATACACAAGAATTAGTATCAACTATCAGTGACATCAAACTCTGGTTAAACAACAAAGCATTGTGGGAGTTATTGATGCTCAACATCTCTTCATATGTCTGTGTAAGTAAATCGGTGTGAAATGATACTGAATGTTATTTTATAAAATGAATATAAGCTTGTTCAGCGAATCAAGCTTCTATCAGCCGTTTCTTTTCAGTCTTCTTATCAACATGATAAACACATCAAGACATCTTTGCTTGGCTTCCTCTCGCATGATTTGTGGATTTGAAAAACACTGATTGGTACTTTTACTGTAAATCACCAGAAACACCGGTTTACCTTTAAAACACACCTCTACACATCATTTGCAGCCTGTCCGACAGGTCAAACAGATCATAATCTTGTGTTGTGTGGTTTGAGGTCAGGTCCGTCTGTGTAAAGTTGGTTCAATGGGACACTGTGGGCATCCCACCATGAGCTCTAAGCAAAAGAGTAGATGGCCACAGGAGACGTGGGCTCAGAGCTGTCATGGTACGGGCTTCTGTCGATGGTCCTCTTACTGACGCCCGTGTACTCGCCGATGAAGGAGCCATCCTCATTAAACTCGATCTCTTCACCCTCACCGTACTCCATGAGGCTGTCGTCACTGTTCGTTCTCCTGCCAATGTGCTCGATCACACCTTGACTGCGTCCCTGTCGACTTTCTTCCTCACTGAGGGGGAAATTATTCATTTGAGACAGGGATTTTACAGGGAAGAAGATCTTCCTTATTCCAAACAATGCTCATAACAAAGCTTAAAGAGATACATACCGTCTGGTATAGAGCATTGTGGACACTCGTGTTATCCTGATATAGAAGCCAAGAAGTCACAATTAATATAATATGAAGCAGCAAACATAAACATGACATACAAAACATAAAAAATTTGACAACAGTAGTCAATAAAAAATACACAGCCGTTCAAAGGTTTGCGCCGCGGTCAGTAAGATTTTTTAAATGTTTTTGAAAGAAATGTCTTCTGCTCAACAAGGCTGCATTTATTTGATCAAAAATACAGTAAAAACATTAATACTGTGAAATATTATTACAATTTAAAAGAACTGTGTTCTATTTGAATGTTTATTCCTATGGTGGTAAAGCTGAATTTTCAGCATCATTACTCCATTCTTCCTCAGAAATCATTCTAATATGCTGATTTGCTGCTCAAGAAACACTTCTTATTATTATCACTGTTGAAAACAATTGTGCTGCTTGATATTTTTGTGGAAATTGTGATACATTCTTGGATGAATAGAAAGTTCAAAAGAATTAAAAATTATTATTATAAATATCCTTACTGTCACTTTTGGAACAATTTAATGCATCCTGCTGAATAAAAGTATTAATTTCCCAAACCTTTGAACAATAGTGTAAAAACAGTTTTAAAAATAGCTCAATCGTTAGACTGGAATACTTGTAGTGTATTAATTATTGTAGTAAAACAAATAAGGTCATTTAATAAAAAAAAGTAAACACTTGTTATGTATGACATAACATATGTATGACATTCATACCTCTCAAGAGACCTTCAGTGGTCCAATCGCAAAGGACATAAACAGAAATAAAGGAGGAATAAACAAAGTGAGAAATTTTGATGGATGGAGTGATGAAAATGGAACAATTATTGTGGTATACAGTACATACTTCAAATCAACCTGTGCTAATGCGATTATGTTATGATGTAAATGATAGGATTGATTAATTTTTCACCCTTTAGTGTATCTCACATGCTATTTTCATGTAAGTGCATCACTGAAAATAAACTGTGCCTGTAGTAAATAAACTTGAAAATTTTCAAAATCAAACAGAAAGTCACCTGTAATCAAACGTTCCATTCTCTCTATCATCCACTGGCTCCAGTGCAAAGTCCTTCTTGTCCCGCACTTACAAAAACCAAACAAACAAAAGAATATATTTTGCCACATATATTATAAAAAATGCATAATAATTATATGTAACTTGTCTCAGGAGACACTTTGTATATAGTAATTTGTCTCAAGTAATTTATATTGCACCTGGGTACTTTCCTCCTCGGCTCCTCTTGATGAAAAAGACTATGAGCATGATAAGAACGAGGAGAGCAACTGCACACATTAAGCCAATGAACCAGCCCTGCGTCACAATGTCCACTTGATCCCGGGTATATTCTGTTCATGCACACAGCCAATCATGCAGAAGATGTAAGGAATCATTTTGTGTTTACAGAACAATGATCATATGAATGTAAATGAAGACACCTTACCCTCAGTTGTAAAATGGGGTGATTCCTCTGTGAACGCCTCCCCGACTCCAGTCTCGGTTTGTGCTGCCAGTGAGAACTTGTATCGAGTGTAACGGTCAAAACGGCGCAGAGAGAAGTATGTGATATTAGGAGGAATGTATTCAACCAGGATTCTGTCGCCCAGAGTGATGTTCACTAAAGAGAAATTATCATCACAGTCTTGTAGGGCTAGATACCATTTCGAACTCTGATTTGTGTAATCACTTAGTCATTTTCTAGTGATAAACAAACAATAACATAAATAAAATAAAATGCTGCAGAAAAGCTACAAATAATGTCATCATTTTAAGGAATGCTACATTTTTGGGGGGAGAGACATGCAAGGTTTGCGTGCATTTTTGATCATTAAACCAGTTAATTATTAATGTTTTTACCACAGTGAACTAAATGTTAGTTTAAGAGACTGTCAAAACGATGGCATGTCATGATAATAGTTTATATAATTTACACATATACTACCATTCAAAAGTTTATAGTCAGTAAATGTTTTTAATATTTTATTTAGCAAGAATGCATTAAATTGATGAACAATAAAGACATTTATAAAGTTGCAAAAGATTTCCATTTCAAACAAATGCTGTTCTTTTGAACTTTCTATTCATTAAAAAAAAATCGATTCTTATGCTTTTAAAAAAAGGTGATGTAAGTGCACTTACACGTCTGATATTTGAGAATATATCCGGTCAGAATGCCATTGGGTTCTGCAGGTTCTTCCCAGTCCAGATAAATGGTGTCATAGTGCCGGTGCATGATTCTGAACGATCTGGGAATCGAGGGCACTAGAGTGGAAGGGAGGTGCATGTAAGAAGTCTTGTATGTGTTTGATGTGTTATAATGTTAACTGGACAGTTTAATACCTCCTTCAGGTGTCTGAAACTCAATGGTGTTGCTGGGCGGACCCTCGTAGCGGTTATTGGCCACTACAATATACATTCTGTAGTTACTATATGGTACAAGACCGATCAGGGTCCCAGACAGACGAGGTCCATTAGCTTTAAAACTCTTGGTCTTAATCCTCCTGCTAACAATGTGCCAGGGCAGACGACTGCTTTCTCTCCAGTAATAAACCTGATAAACCAACCACAGCTCCATCAGCAGCCCATATCATTTACTGCAAGGGCATGAACTTACCTGTGCAACTAAGAAGCCATACTTTGTACTCTTTTATATCACCCATGATGTCAGCTCGTGCCACTGGATCCCAATGGACTGTCAGCTTTGTGCTCTCAATGTCTGACACGCTCAGGTCAGATGGAGCGGCAACTGGACCTGTTAGAGAACCCAATATGAGTGAAGCACTGACCAGAATCTGCTTTTCTAATGTATGCTGAACAGAACTTCAGTAGATGTGAACTTACGGTCCTCCCCAGAGTAGCCAAGCACAATAGGGGATTCTGGGCCATAGCCGAAGAAGTTGACGGCCTGAACTTTAATCTCATAGGGAGTGAAAGTGTCAGTGTCATAGATGATGTAGCTACACCACCAGTATGTTGTGTAGTTCTTCCACTCCTCCCTTGAATCCCTTCGTCTCCACCAAACCATGTAGCCCAGTTTCGGCCCATTCCATTCTCTGTACTCCAGTGGCTTCAGACACAACAAAAACATCACAGTTAATATAAATCATATGCATGTGATTACATCACACTCAACAACTCTGAATAAAATGACTGCTATCCATCAATCATCAGAACATCACCTCCCAGCTGATTTCCATGTTATTTCTGAACACTCCACTTCCCATTCCTTGGATGTTTCTTGGGATGGCATCAGGCACTAAAGACACAAAACATAATTCAACATGCAGTACAATATATTATAATATAATAATATTCAATTTTTTAAAAGAGCTTAATACAGTTATTCAGCAAGGATGTATTAAATTGATAAAAAGTTACAGTAAAAAAAAAAACATTTATAATGTTACAAAAGATTTTTCAAAAGTATTTCAAATAAATGCTGTTCTTTTGAACATTTAATTCATCAAAGTATCCTGAAAAACATTTATCATGGTTTCCACAAGTTTATTAAGCAGAACAACTGTTTTCAACATTGATAATAATAATAAATGTTTATTGAGCACCAAATCAGCAGAATAGAATGATTTCCGAAGGATCATGTGACACTGAAGACTAGAATAATGACTGCTGAAAATTCAGCTTTGCATCACGGGAATAAATTACATTTTAAAATATATAACAAACAGAAAACATCTATTCTAAAACGTAATAATATTTCACAATAATGGCCTGTTCACACCAAGAATGATAACTATATTGATAGCTATATAAGCGTCCATACCAACATATGATAACATTCTTTATTTATAATAAGCACATGCTGTTTTCTGCCTCTTTAAATGTTCAAGCTCTTTAAAGTCAGGTGGATTCTGACTGGCTGTCAACGTTTGTCATTCATCGTTCTGAAAGTGATTCCAACAATACTGTTCCCCTGTGCTGTTATCGTTATAGTTGTGGTGTGGACTTTGCTATTCGTTTTTAATTTAGAACAATTTTTAAAACTATATCTTTATCATTATCATTATAGGTATCGTCCTTGTTGTGAATGGACTTTACTGTAGTTGTGATTGACAAAAGAAAAAAATCTTACCGACCCCAAACTTTTGAACGAGAATAGAATAGAATAGAATAGGGACCTACCAGCTCCTCCAGTCTGGTAGTATTCAGATGGCCAGCTGGGTTTACTGGGACCTATACCGTTTACAGCAATGACCCGGAATCTGTACTCCACAAATGGTGTCAGCTGTAAAATGACAGAGTTTAGGCTCCCCGGGTAGCTGGACAGGTTCTTCCAGCTGCTTGGCAGCAGCCAATAGTCTGCAAGGAGATCTTCAGTAAATTGAACCACGTACTCTAAAAGAGAATTCATTCAAGATTATGTCATTGTCAGGCTAGATTGTTTAAAAATTTAGTTTGCATCTATGTTTGTGTGGATGTGTGTATTTGTGTACCTTTAATAGGACTGTGGTTGCTTAGTCCTGGTATCCAGGTGAGTCTAACGCTCCTCTCTGATGGGTCTGATATCTCTAGGTCACTGGGCGGGTCTGGACGATCTAAAAGCAAAAGTATACATGATTAATGTGCTCATGTTTATACTGTATACATGTGTAGAGACAGTATATGTGCTGGTACCCATCACAGTGAGTTTGGCTGAGGCAGTGACCTCCTCCAGTTCACTTTTAACCCTGCAGGTGTAGACGCCTTCATCTCGTCTGTACACATCAGCAATGCTCAGAGAATCCTCGTCCTTTGTCATCCTATAATACACAAAGCAGTCAAATACAGTATATTTTAATGCAGTAAACCATTAGAATAATTAATGACACTTCCATCATGCTTGTGGCCAGATTTAAACATTTTTTTGTGTTTACCTCCTTCCTAAGATCAAGAACTTCTTGTCTTTAAGCCAAGTGACGGTGACATCCAGAGTCGGGTCAAATTTTATCTTACAATCAAAGTGAGCCAGACTTCCTCTTATGACTACAGTATTGTGTGGGGCACGGACAATTTTAATGGGCTCTATAAAATAAAAGTAAGTTAATCTTTTAACAAGCAGGGCAACCTGCATTATAATGATATACAAAACATATACAAGTAAAATGGAGAATCAAGAATCTTTAAAGCAAAATAATTTTCCTTCTTGGATGTTTTATAAACCATAATCATTTTTAAACGTTTTAAATGGACATTGGTGCTTATGAAATATAGGTATTTTAATTAGAAATTTCAAAGCAGGAACTTTTCCAGATACTGACCTTTGACCTCTAGTTGGACCTCCTTCTCATCTCGTCCAATGACATTGCTTGCAACACACACATAGCTTCCTTGATCTTGTAGCTTTGTGTTTCTGATTTCCAATGTACCATTTGGAAGAATCATATGACGACTTCCCTCTAAGGTACCTAGTCCTCCTTTTGACCTATACACACACGTTGATTGGAAACTTTGTTATGTGCACTTACATTTTTAAATCTTTTATGCAATTACTCCACTTTTTGTTTATTCACACCATCACAACAGACATATTTCCTGTTTTTATGCTTGTATTTGTGACAATTCAAAAGTAAAAACTCCTTACAAGTTACTGTTCTTACAACTTACAATACTGACTTGGATGATGAATATAAATGATAGTAAGACATATATTTACCACCGCAGATCAGGTTTAGGAGAGCCAAAATATGGGCAGTCTAAATGAGTATTATTGCCTTCTGTTGTTTTAATGAGTTCATCTCTGGGACCAAGCAGTCGAGGTTTCATATCTGCAGACAACAGAGTACCCTTACAAAACAAAAATATATGGTAATATACTGCAAAATATAATGCAATATATTACATAATAAATTTCCATATATTAGAAACTAGTGCTTATATTTTTCAATAAACAGCAAAATATGCATTGACCATATATAGCTATATATTGATACATACAAATATATTTAGAAATGAAGACAAAAATAAATATTCATTGTTTGATCCTTTATTGAGTATGTATTGCACATATATGTTCCCATATAAATGTGAATGTATATACACACATTCACGGAATGAGTTACAGCAGATTTTTAGTTCCCAGCATGCTTTGCTTCTGACTGTTAAAGGAGAGTAAAAATTTTAAAATTAAGTGTTATTTCATGTGTTTTTGCTCAATATTAATATAGGGGGATATCTGTGAGTGTTTAATGTTGTATTATTTTGAAATGTAAAAGGGTTTGTAAAAGTTTGTGTGGTTACCATTGTGCAGAAGAGTAGAGTCTGTGGTCAGGAAAACTATTTGCCAAACACTGTTAAATTATGTTACTTTATTTAAAAAGTAATGGTAGTACACTGTTCAGCACAATGATAGTCTGTTTACTAAGTGCTTTATTATGAGCAGGTGTGCTTATGCTATTACAAGCTAGCTATATTTTAAAATATGAAACATATAGTATATCATAAATGATTGTTAAATATAAGAAATATATATTTCCATATATGTGTGTATATACTGCATGAATATATGTTCAATATATTTTTACACATGCAGTACCATATCTTATCACATGTACATCTATATATTATAAAGTGTATTACTGAATATAAAATGACATATATTGTGATATATAAGTAAATATATTGTCACATATTTTTCAATATATGAAAAGCGGCAATTGCTTATATATTATTCAATATATTGTAATATATTTACACAATATATTATTCTGTATAATTTCTAATATACCATTATGTCATTTAATATATTGATCATTCATATATTAGGAAATATATTTTCTTTGCGTAAGGGTGAAGTTGCAAGTAATGGTTAAAGCTGATGGTGCATGTAAATGCTAGTATGTTTCATTCCAGCCTCTTCTAGCTCTTACCCATTACAGCCAAGAAAGCATTTGCCATGATATAGCCGTACTGGTTTGAAGCGTTGCATTGGAACACAGCAGCGCTGTCTGGGACCACAACCCTGAACATCAAAGTGTCTCCTGAAACCTGTCTGCCTGGACTCTTAGGAGCATCTAAAGTGAACACAGAAAGAGTGAGCATTACAAAGCTTGGCAGTGCACCTGGTTGTAAATGAAGCTGTTGTTTTTCTCACCACTGATTGGCTCTCCATTAACCAGCCACTGTATCTGGGGTCGTGGAATTCCATCAGCTCTACACACTATACTACCACTGTCATCACGAGACAAAACCAGACTCTCAGGCTTCTCCACCCAGAACGGAACCGCTGCAGATGGCAACAGGTGGAAAGAGAATTGAGAATAGATAGTGATCTTGATTTTCATTTCAGTCATTCTGTAAGTAATAATTAAAATAAAATGTATCATTATTTATTCATCTTCAGATAGTTCCATAATGCTTATGTTTTGATATAGATTTGTGTGATTGAAAATCTGCCACTCTGAAATGCTCAAATTATATTATTGTTCAAAAAAGGTTTCTGTTCTTTTGAACTTTCTATTCATCAAAGAATCCTGAAAAATACAATGTATCACAGTTTCCATAAAACTATTAAGCAGCACAATTGTTGGCAACATTAATAATACTAAATGTTTTTGAGCACCAAATCAGCATATTAGAATGATTTCTGAAGCATCATGTGACACTAAAGACTGGAGTAATGATGCTGAAAATTCAGCTTTACCATCACAAGAATACATTAAAAACATAAGATATATTCAGATAGAAAGTTTTTTTAAATTGTAATAATATTTCACAATATTACTGGTTTTGATCAAATAAATCCAGCCTCACTGAGCATTAGAGACTTCCTTTAAAAACATTCATAAAATGATACCGACCCCAAACGTTTGAACAGTACTGTGAATATGGAACCAGGTGTAATATCACTTATGTCAGATGATGTTTTAAATGTCCAAGCTAATGTGATGAGGTGAAATGGTGTCATAATTGTTAGTAAATAAAGACATAAATTTTGGTCTTTTCCTCACACAATATACATGTAAATAGTTGTTTGGACAATTATTATGGTGCATTTATCATGTGTTTTTGTTCAATGACAGATGTGGTCTGGTCACTATGAAACATTACATGTCATTGTATGGCACAGAGCAGCATGAACTGTCTTCAAATTCTCTATTTGTGTTCCATAGAAAAAAATGGCAGTATACCGGGTTCAGAACATCATAAGAATGAACAAATAATGACAGAATTGAAATTTTTTGGGTCAATCCACATAGTGACAGCCATGAACAATAGTAATAAAGTAATGAAGTATTCTACATTTGACCCTGACAGTGATGACGTGGTCCAGGCTGCCCATCCTGTTTGAAGCGCTGCAGATGTAGTCTCCTCCATCATCCATAGAGACGTTCTTTATTCTAAGCGTCTTATTAAAGTTCTCCAACTTCTTTCCCGTCATGGACATCTCCTGCCAATCTTTAGTCCATTTGATGGAGGGAGTCGGACTTCAAGAAAAATGAGAGAATCAGAGTTACTAATGGTTAAAAGTTAAAAGCAGGTTTCACAACAAGGCAATCAAATAATCAACTGCATTCAACTGCTCTCAGAAAACAGTTAAGTCATCAAAATGATTTTAAAACTCACACTCCAGCAGCAAAACACTCCAAAATGAGCTCTTCCCCCAGCATCGCCATGGTTGTGCTGGTGGTTCCTTTGGGTTTCAGAAACTTGGGTGCTGTATGGGCTGCCATGCGAGCTGCATAGACATAAAATATCACAAATTTGATAGACAACTTCACACTTTACAAACCTGGCCAAAGCAGAGGTGAATAGTTAGTGGATCTGTTAAGGTCTGCCGAGTGTTTACAATAAAAGAGCATAAGAAAGAGTCCTAACTCACCATGGTGTTAGACTGTTAGATGGTTTAATCATGGCTCTTCCTCAACTGAACAAACACAGACACAAGCACGGGAGGAAATGTTAAGACAGATTTGCTTAAAGATGAATCCTATAGCAGAATAAAAAATAATTCCTCAAACACAGACCTGTGAGCACCTGCAGGATGAGGGGCGGTTTCTGCTGGATGGTGTTCGTGAAGGGGAAGCGCGCGACACAGACATAGTTTGTAAAAGCGTCTTCTGCTACGATACTGGAGAAGTACAGATCTCCATTCTCTGCCTTTGATACGCGACGATCCTGATGGATTGGTACCATGGCTATGGAATAAAGATGAACTTGGATAAAACTATTGCCAGTATATTTAAAGGCTTATTTAAGGTTCAACAATCGTAACCGTTAAACTGAAGACTCATTATACAGATACACTACCGTTCAAAAGTGTGGGCTCTGTAAGATAGTTTAATGTTTTTTAAAATAATTCTCTTATGCATTTATTTGATCAAATATACAATAAGAGGTGAAATATTATTACAATTAAAAATACATTTTAAAATATATTCATACAGAAAACATGTAATTTATTCCTGTGATGGCAACGCTACATTTTCAGCAGCCATTACTTTAGTCTTTAGTGTCACATGATCCTTCAGTATAGTCACTGAAAACTGCTGTGCTGCTTAATAATTTAGTGGAAACAACGGTACATTTTTTATAATTCTTTGATGAAAAGAAAGTTCAGAAGAACAGCATTTATTTGAGATAGAAATCTTTTGTAACATCATAACTTTAACTTTAAAAAAAATCCTACTGACCCCAAAATTTTAAGCAGTAGTGTACATCTTAGTACAACTTAGCACTGACTCTGATGCTTCCAAAGCAACTTTAGATCATTTTATCTTTTGTATCAGAAACATCTGAGTTCGGAGACTTACTGCTGTTCAGCCAGTAAGTGTCAGGTTTTGGAGGACCTACAGGAGGATTGCAGGGAAGGATGAGAGGAAGTCCAACCACCACTGAGACTGGCTCAAGATACTCCTTCAACCACGTACGGGCCTCTGATCACAGAAATGATATGTTTAAAAGCCCATTGACACAATGCTATTGCTGTGTATTAGCAATTGCATGCTGTGTACGGGCTTACTGGAGACACGCAGACTGATGTAGCTGGACAGAGCAGAGCCAAACTCATTAGTCGCCGTGCACTGATAGACACCCTCATAGTCATCAGGACGACCCCAGAAGAAAATCTCTAATGTGCCAGAACGCCACCTCATGCTGACCTGAGGATCTCGAGCCACATTCAGGTACACTCCATTACGTGTCCATGTGAAGCTATGTGCAATAAGTGTCATCTGTCAATTACACTTTTTCTAACACAACTGTAAATAGTCATTTAAAAATGCATACATTTTACATTTGCAATCAGTCAATATTTTATCACTTTTTAAACAACCAAACAAAAGCAAATCATAGGAAATATCTAGATAATCCAAATTTATAAGGTAAGTAAATTAAATAAAATATATTATTAAGTAATTAGGTCAGTCCGGTGCAAGAATTGACATGTATACTTATATATCGCGTTGTGTGACAGTAAATGCCTTGTTGGATACTTACACTGGAGGTGGATTCCCTGTTGCTTCACACGCCACTATAATAGGGTCAACTGGATCTACTATGTGGTCTTGAGGACTCTCTTTAATGATCATCGGAGGCTGCCTGACTGTGGGGATATACAGTACACAGAAAATATAATGTTAAATGAATTAAAAGGACAACGTATGAGAATAAACAATGAACTCTGGTCACAAGGCCAGCTGTGGACAAGTTCCAAATAGCAGTTCCTCACCATCAGGAGGAATTTCCATGGCTAAAATCCATGTTTGCTGTAGGATAGTAAGTATGGCAGGAATCCTCCAACACTTCCGAGCACTCATCTCTGCTTTGAACAGCATCTGCCTAACAGTGATCTGACAACAGAGAAAATACTAGCACCAGTAGCCTACTAAGATAACTACAAAATACTTAAGGAAGTTATTTCCCTACTTGTCTTGAACCTCCTTGTTTGTTAATTCATAACTATTCTGTTTTAATAATTATTAAAGCTTTTGTTTTGTTTTTATGAATTGCGTAGAAGTTAATGGTATACCCTGAAAGCGCTCTTTGCTTAAGCGTTTGTAATGAAGCAGACAAACCAAACTAATCCATATGCAAATGAACCACTGGTATTATTTTAAGTCCCCGCCCTCTTCCGCTTTCCACAACTATGATTCGCTCCCCACATCAGAGCTATTTGCATTTACGCACCTCCGGAGCCTGTGCGTAATCCTACTGCGTCAATGCTGGTTACATCCAGAATAACCACAAACAAGTTTATTTTTGTATTTTAAATACGTATACGTATTTTCATTATATGTGTATGTTTAATATACGATTATATTATTTTTAAAGAAACAACCGTTAAAATATAAATGGCCGAGATAAAAGACCAAAAACAGGAATATATTCAACCCATTTGCATGATTAATTCATTACGCTGTACATATGCAAATACATAATGCATATGTGTTTGTAAAATAGCCTAGTTTACTTACTGCATTCTACTTTATAAGTTTCCTAAAGTGGGAAAACAATAGCCTGTCTGTGTAATTACACAAACTAGCCTACCAACTAAACTGGAGTATCCAGGATTCACAGAATCTTCTTTATCTGTGTCAGCAGGTCATTTCACAGAGCTAAAATAAAAACAAATAGATATCAAAGTTATATGCTATATTATACAAATATCACATTTGTCAAGTACACCATCTGGAGATTGTTACCTTTTATATCAGGCCAGCAGTTTGTTTCCTCATTATGGTAATATTAATCTGTCATCATTGCCCCATATTTCAAAAATGTCATTCCAATCCCAAATGTTTCTGTTGCATTCAAATAGGTCCAAAACAATGTAAATCCAAGCAGATGTCCTCTGTAATGTATACCTCTCCAACTAACATCCCTCTTCATTGTCTTCATCCATTTGCCCACTTTACCCATGAACCATGAATGACGTCTCTCTCTCTCTCTCTCTCTCTCTCTCTCAGTATACTTATGGAAGATGTAAAAAAAAAAAAAAGTTTTATTGTTAAAATAGTAATTCAAGAATACAAGTCTTTATTTTATTATCTGACCTTTTATTAATTATCTTGTCAAATTTACTTTAGCAAAAGCCCTTAAGCCATAAATAGCCAAACTCAGCTGAAAGATATTTTGCATTCTTTTTGATTATGACATCAATGTGTGGGTCGCATTGTTTGGTCCTGAAAAACTAAGCTAACTCATAATGAATGAAATGTTTGTTTCTCAGTGAAATTAAAATGCGGTCATGCGACTCATGACTGCATCTGAAAGAGATTAAAATCACCTTCTAATAAACTGATACTCTTTTGTATACTTTAAATATTTACTTTAACTAAATAAAGCTTTAAACGTGGTAAATGTAAGTTATCGTGGTCAAAAACAGAACCAGGTGAATGAAATCCATGTCATAACAGCGTCCCAGAGGGCAGAGCTTGACTCAGGAGAGAAGATGTGGGTGGAAACAGGATCTCAACCACAGAAAAACATTCCAAACCCACATCAGCTCAGGCATCCAGGGACGCATAAATTATACAATATGCCAGTACGGTCTTACTGTACACTCCACAGATGAGCTAATACGGTGAAAGAACAAAACAGATCTTGAGTCAGCTCACTAAGTAAACAGAGACATAAGTATAACCTAATTCTGGTCATGTTCCTCAGCGCTTCAGTATCCTCAGCGGTGCGTATGACATCAGCAGCGCGGCAGTGCCATGCACCAAACTGTACAGCGCAAGACACCAGCCTGAATGAACCGCTTCCTCCAGAGACGGGACAATGAAACCTCTGTCCACATGGATACAGTAAGCAGGCTCTGTTCAGACAGAATATCTCTGAAGGTTTTTTTCAGATCAGCCTTAAAGTGGCACTACATCTTGTTTGGAAGAACAGATGCTGGTTAACTTGTCATGAGATATTGAATCTGAATGTAAACATAATTGCATAACTGTATAACCATAGCGAAGATGATAAACTAAGCTGCAAAATAACAGATTTTGTTTACAAATATTAAATAATGTCAGTTTTGACTAATAATCAGTGGTTTTAGTACCATTCAAAAGTCTTTATTTTATTATCTGATTTTGCACCAATTGTTATCTTGTCGTATTTACATTAGCAAAGCCATAAATAGCCTAAGTTGAAAGATATTGATATTTCACAATTAGTGAGTCGTCTCAAAGCGAAAACAAATGAAAGTTTTAAAGTTAGCCATTTTTTCCTATGCACAATTCTTTATGTTCATAACTACTAACAGTCCCTTCAACAGGCTCATAACTTGGTTTATATCTGTCTGTGTTGTCGACACTGTCTGCAATGACAAGCATAATTCAGATGAAGCAGCTGACTCACAGCTCTCAGCTCAAGTCAGAGTAGAGGATGACATTATAATGAAACATACATTGTTTAACTGAGTGACATCACTGTGTTTTTACAGCCAGTCATAGTGGAAACCACTTCCAAATAGCAATACCATGATAAATTGATACAATCATTTTATTATAAAAAAATTAAAAAGTAATATAAAAATGAAAACATTAAAAAATAAATAAAGTCAGCTAAAATCATATTATGTCAGTGTATATTTTCTGTTTTTTTTAGCATCAATTCCTTCAATGATATATATTTTTTTCTCTTACCTGAGTTGACATTTCAATGGCTTCAGTGTTTAGTGCAGATGGAGGATCCTGTGCGGTCTGTTTTCAATTTATAAAAGCATAATTATTGCACTGTTTGTCCATGTTTGGTCTCCAAGCCATGACAGTCTGTCAAAAATCTTATGATAAAAAAGTTCACCAGTTTTTTCAAAGCAGAGGTTGAAGTAAAATAACGAAACTTCTCAGAGGGACAAATTTGCACAACTGTCCAAAATAACAAATAGCGCTCTTGACTGGTGTCCCAGTCACTGCTAGTCACATGAGCGATGACAATGTAGCTTTTTCGGTTCAAGCATTGAAAACATCACTAAAATCATGATTAGTGACTCCAGTATTGTATATTTTAAGGAAATGGTCACACTGCAATAATCTGTCTCTATGTAGCCTATGTCTCTATCATCTTTATAATGGGACTAGTAAAGAATATTTAAAGGTATTTCAAAACCAAAGGTTTTTGTTTTGTTTTAAAATCAATCTCATGACATTTAAAATGTCAAAACCACTGCATTTCCACTGTTCTCCCATTATTTTTATAGTCTGAACTTCAATGGTAAAGTATTAAAATCGCCTGAATTTTTAATTATACTTTAGGCCTACATAATCTGTTATATGCTTTCATCTTATTTAAAAAAACAAAACAAAACATAAACTAGTGATTATAGAGTAGCCTAGTGGTGCTCTTATTTTTATTTCATTTCATAAACCTAAAAAATAGAAATAATAAATAAATATTGACATTCATACAGAATTTACACATGGCAGAAGTGCTCAATACATTCAGTCTAAAATGGCTGTGTATTTGATTTGTAACTTCTCTAACAATGATTTGTAACTTGTCAATAAACACAGCCCTCCACAATCTTTTGTGACCAGTAAGGACATATCTTCATAATTTAATGATGTTCTTGTATTATAGTTCTCATCCAGATAATTCTCAGGTAATTCGGATGCGAAAAGAATTAATATCTAGCGCATGAGCACAGAGAGATTTGCGAGTGCACAGGACAGTTTGAGTGAGAGGAGAGACACGTTTTAAGTGCGCGCACACTCTCTGGGCGAGAGCAACGTGTATCTGAGCGCGCGCGTCCGGTTTTGTGCGAGAGCAAAGGAAATCCGCGTGCGAGCGGGGAGATTCGCGCTCGCGCATTATATTAATGTGCTTCTGCGCTACAATAATGCGCTCCCGACATTTGTCATTAAAATAACGCCATAGAAAGCGCGTCTCACAGCGCGCGAGTAGCTACTCTTTCACGTTGCATGAACGGAGAATTACACACAAAATTATGTCGAATTGTCCTTTTTGATGAGTATTCATGTAAACACAGTTGATTACGTCTTAAGTGAACATAAACAGTAGGGAGAACGTGTATCAGTACATTGCATCCATTGCAGCTGTGCATTCGGTTTTAAAGGGACAGCAGCCTAATTTAGTTGCTATTGTCCGAGACATTGGTGTTAATCAAGCAACAAAAGAAAGACTTACAGGAACGAAATAAAGGAAACAGCTTTAAGTAAAAGCCATCTTGGCATAAACACGTTTCTCTATATGAGTGAATAAAACAATTGTCTTTATTTTATAAATTGCTCACAGATGTTCGGAATCCCTAAAAAGCTTTTTTGGAAGATGTATTGGATCATATTTGTCCAGCTTTACAGGCATTTACTGCAGAGTATGTTGATTAAATGTGGTGTTTTCTTACGTGGTTCCACCTCCATCAATGGAAAGCACCCTGACCCCCGCAACCTTTGACCGGATCCACATATCCAATCAGAGCGATAGTTTCCCTAATGGCTTCTTGAAGTTTGTCATTCATCCAAAAGATCCGTCATTCACACAAAGCCAAACAACACATGAAACTCATTTGAGTCCCAAAATTCAGTTGCCAACATGCTTGAGTGTGATTGAGGTGTCTGACTAAATTATGATTTCTGGTCATGCCAGAGTCAGCAAGGCTCACTGTTTTATCCAGCATTTCCTCTGGGGTCCTTGTTACAGTTGTGGTCTGGTCACTATGCCTGGAAGAGGCCATTCCCAGGTAGTTGCCCACAAAACCAGGTATAGTTGAGGGTTTCAACAGACACTCGAAAAAGGACACTGGTTTTTCCTGGATCATCGTGTGCTCAGGTGAACCTCTGTAGTATTCTAGCTGTCCATCCAGCTCCTCATTCTCTGAAGCTGCAGATCCTTTAAAGTACCAGTTGATGTGGTTGGCCATGTGAGTGTGTAATTTTCTCCAAAGCGTGTAGTGAGGCTACTCATGTGGAACAAGCCTGGGGATTTGGGCTGAAGAAGTGGATCTTTAGCTTAATTTAGAGAGTCCAGTGAAACCGAAGTCTTCAGGATGTATGTCTCAGTATGTGGTAGGGGTTGCACCGACTAGTCGACTTCAGTGCTCTGCCATGATGCTTTAACTTGACGTCGACTAGTCGCTGGTCCTATAGAGGGTGCAACAGGATAAGAAATCTTTGAAGGACTTCCACATTTACCTCCGTTTCCAAACAGTTAAAATTACAAATAAATGCATACTCTGAAAGTGCTCCACAAGACATGTGTGATTATATTACTGGATGCTCGAAATTGAACTGGAGAATGCACATTTAAAAAAGCTTATTGTACAGGTAATTTAATCGCAGTTCTAATCGATTGCGTAGCTGCACTGTAATGCACACATACATCACGCACACATCGTGCGCGCACAGAATCATTCAGCGCGGAAATGTATTGTCAACACTGTTCTGTGATTTCTCAATAAAATAGCTTAGAAACTGAAAAGTTCAAGCATA
>NW_015631050.1:47214-47734 GCF_001515625.1 Sinocyclocheilus rhinocerous | reverse complement strand
TCTGTGAGAAATATAACGATCCAAAGACAAAAGAACTGATAAAAATGAGCTGTTATAGGAGCAATAGCCATGTGGGCAGCGCTGTGTCATATGCCATAGCTGTGTACAAGGTGTTTATCACAGCTCCAGACTTATTTGTTCATTAATGACGTCATCAGCGACTAGTCGACTTCGACTCGACTTTAATCACATAAAAGTCGACTTAAAAAAATCAGAAGTCATTCAACCCCTAGTATGTGGTGATTTCTCAACAGTATCTGCTACTTTTGCTCCAAAGGATTGATTGATGTGACGGGCAAAGTGGAGGTACCCTTCGTCCCAGGAACTAGATACATTGCTGTCAGTTTCTGATCTTGTACCCATATTGCCCATGTTTTGCTGAGTTTGTGCAGTTTCTCTACAAAGAACACTTTTATTACCCATAACTCTTCGCTTTCTGCTTCTAGACCTTCTGAGCCCATCATCTTGTGATCCCTCTATACATAGCCGCGGGAACGTATTTTGAGCAGGGGGGGCTGAG
>NW_015631050.1:39993-47088 GCF_001515625.1 Sinocyclocheilus rhinocerous | reverse complement strand
GGGCTTCGCGAAAAAATCAGAAATGCGTTTTTGCGCCATGTTGACTGGTGTATTTTTAAATCTTCAATGACGGATGCGGACGTGGTGACGTCACGCGACAATTGTTGCTTATTGTCGTTAAGCTTTTTTCCCCTATGATTTTAATGAATATTCAAATTAATAAAATTAGTTTTATTTCTTTTTTGTTACAAAATTTTAATTTTATTACTGTTAACACCGCACCCCCAGCACCCCCATTTTTTCTTTAGCTCCGAGCCAGGGGGTGCTGCAGCACCCCTACTTCCCGCGGTAATACCTCTATATGAATTTGCTTTGCTGGATTTCTAGAGAATGCAGAGTTAATGTGATTGGCCACATAACTGTAACTCTCCCCAAACCTGTTTACCAAGGAACTAATGTGGAACAACTGTAGTCCAGGATAGGCTGAGGTCAAAGGTTGATTTGAGGAAACTTCATGGACCTGCACAATGGCAGGTGTCCCTAAAAAAGCTCTGGACTCTCCAGTGCGTCTCTCTCTCTCTCTGAACTCGTCTGGATGTTCTAGTTTGCAGTTCCACACCCACCTTGCCAATAATCTACCACAAATACCTGTTTCTGCTTAAAGTACACGTTTACGTGTCTGGAAAGACAATTAAAAGACTCTCCTAATCTCAGTCCAAGTAAGCGCAGCTGAAAAGTAGTCCTGCTGTGCTGGTAAACTCCAATGGGAGCTTTTGCTTTGAAAGTCTCTCTACTGGAGGTAGAGTATAATGGATACATCTGAAGGCCCAATACATTCTCATATTTCATATTACTGCTGATTGCCCCCAAAAGCCTGATAGTCTTCTTTGATCTATGAGACTTGAGAGGGATTCTCCTTGTAGACTGAGAGGAGCAGATACTCTGACATGACCTATGAGGCCTCCTGACAAGGTGAGAAACATTTCTGATGTTTGTGAGCAGATACTTCATCTCGTACAGCAATCGGAGCTGCTTTGACCCCAGGTGAGTGACCTGGGTCTTGTCGAGGTACCAACCCATCAGTGAAGCGCCAACAACAACAGAGACCAAGCAGATGATCTGAATGAGGAGTAAATGAGCTTTGGCAGCAGAATCAGAATCATGGAATGTCTCAAATACAAAGTAGCAACAAAATTCAGCACAGAAGCATAGATATGCATTCATATTATGTCTTTGTGGTGTATATTTAAGAAAACGTGTCAGTTATTTGAACTTACTCCTACAAACAGGAAAAACAATGAAGGTCGAAATAATGTTTAATAATGTAAAACCATAGTGTTGATTTATGTTTGTACGCCCCCTCCTGGCCAATTATGGAGGATTTGTATATGTGTGTTATATACATAATCTAATAAAGTTAAATAATGACATGTGCCAATAAATAAATAAAAAATGTGTTCAATAAATTTCAAAAATACATCAATGTTTAAATGTAACTTCCATGTTATTCACTTAACGACATGTTCCATGATTTATTTATTGACACTTTCAATATTTATTAAGATGGTACTGCAAATCCTCCAGTCATTTGCTTTAAAATGTGTACTTATGTTTTTCATTTATCAATATTGATACATAAGCAAGTCTTCCAATAAAACACATACCACTATGCAAATTACACACTAAATAAAGACTAAATAAAATTTTATTTTTTAATTAGCTAATTTTAATTAAGCTTTTAACTCAACAATCTCTTTAGGGATTTTGCAGAGTAGATTTTATAAGCCATTCTGTGAATAAGAACAGAGTGACAATGCTCAGAATTCTGAAATAAGACACCAACACCAAGGTGTCAACAGTAGGTCAGAAAAATACCGTTTAGCACTTCCATGAACCTCCAGTACATATTTATAGTTGCCTGTTGGTCACATGGCGGACAGCGGAGAAGTGCAGCTATTTGCCACTTTTGTCTTTGCTGTGATCTATGAGGACTGGTAGTGGCCTTTGCATCACATTGTGTACAGACAGTTCAACATGACCATATCCATGTGCTTAGGCACAGTGAATCAACAAGTCCTCTATTTAAAATGCCAGACATAGGAAAAAAGTATTCAGCAGACCAAATGACTACTTTCTCTTTTGTAATTTCCAACGTATAAAATATTAACAGTTTGTTAATGTATTGTGAAAAGGCTGACCTTAATGCATACCATAAACAACTGAGAATTTAAATGCTACACAAACTTTAGTATCTATTCTCAGACCCATATTCACCATAATTTATAACTGAACTAATAATGAAATGAAGAATATATTTTTTATAATACATAATATTATAGCTTGACGTTTTAAATGTTAAGTAATGATTATAACTTGTATCATTAAAAAAAAAAACATTTTATTCTTCACTAAGACAAAAGGTCAAGTTAAGTCTAATTCAACAAAGCACGCTTAAACTTGAGGGTCACTTGTAGATCTTAAAGCCTTAGCAAATAAACGTAAGTTATTTTGTCTTATCTGTTGTGCTCTTTTTCGGAACTTGATAAATAAATGTTCACTTTCCTTCCAAAAACACATATAGTGCTCGTTTTCTCTTGGATTACATCTTGTGGTGTTTACACTTGTTTCTGTTGTGGTTTTTAATCCCGCCCTACTCTTAAGTTCAAATCCTCTTGGCTGGTGTAAAGGACTGCTAGCAAACCCCTGACCATCCCTCATTAAAGCACAATCTGTCCCACTGCATCCTAACACTTGATGGTCAGTCAGGAGGCTTCTAAATTTAGAAAAAGTTCCCTTGGAGTTGTTCAAATTGTCAACACTCTGACGTTATTTTTCTCCCAGCATGAGTAATTTATTGTATATACAGATATCACAGTGTTTATAAAGTAAACTTGTAGATCTTAATAAAAGATTATTCTGAGCACACTGACATTACAGTTATATTCAGACAAGTTTAAATATTAAATGCAAAAAACTTAAATAACAATAACAGCTGTAACTAACGATACATCCATTGACCTGGAAAATCTGTTTTAAAGCGTTTTGTTCCTTATGTCTCTTTTTTAGCACAGCGTCCAGTGGTGCAGCCCTCTCTGCCAGTCCACTTCAGTCTGTTTCTTGCAAACACCCCATAGGCTCGGTCCATTATAGGCCTGACCAGTGGGAGAGAGATGAACGTGCCAAGCCAACCCAAACCCACTGCACTGTACATCACTGTGAAAGCTGGAACTCCACGATGAATCTGCCCTCAGAAGAACAAACAGTCACATTGAGGAATAATGAGTTATATATTTAATCAGATGTTTCTTGAATGTAAAAACCATCGAAATGTTTCAGAATAATTTATACTGAGGAAAACCAGTGAGAACTCATGAAAAAAGTCAAAAGAATCAAAGGTGAAAAAATGCATAACATTTATATTATTTTATAGATATTTTTAAGAATCTTGATAACCATTTTCTTTCCCAACATTCTTCAAAATATCTTCCTTTATGTTCAACAGAAGAAAGGCAGTCATATATGCCTCAAACGAAATGAAATGAGGGTGAGTATATGATGATTTCATTATTGGGTGGACTTTTTAAATGCTTTTGGGACTTGCCACATTGTAAAAAAAAAAAAAAAAGAAGAAAAAAAGACCACTCACCGTTTTCTTCTCATCAATTACCGTCATTTCCTCCATTGCCATCTCATAACTGACTCCATATTTGCTCCCATCATACGCTGGCAGTGAGATGTCCACAAAATCTACTTTTTCCGTTCTATTTCTCTCAAGAAACTGAAGAAAGCTTATTTCTTTAACACATATTGGGCATTCTCCATCATACAGCACCTATGACACACAATCAACATGACACTTATGCCTGGGTGGAAAGCTCGCTAGGGTTTAATGATATTTATTCTATGATATGTACAAGCTCGAGAGAGTACACTCCCAAGTCTATATATGCGTGCAAAATATTTATTAGACTATCCTGGGCGTAAGAACAACGCCACTGTAATTAGTTTAAGGATCTAAGAGAGAAGTGAGTTCTCACCCTTATAGTGTCAGAAGATCCTTGTCCTGTCTTTTGAGAGCAGAACAGTCGTTGTGCACTAACTACACTCGTCCTGGAGCCGATATAACGTAAAGCTCCAACCAAAGGTAATCTTAAAGCCATTTTAGTCTTATGAACTGATTTGATTAAGCGAAAGGAGCATTTAAAATCCCGTGCTGTACTTGAGTTTTGTTAGCTAACTCGCTAAGAACTTACACAACACATTGATGTAACGTTAACGCATTAAGAGACGAAGTGACACTTGTTTTTTTGTTTACCGAGAATATGCAAGCATGTGTGCTGAAGACATTTCAATATTGTGGCGTGAAAATAATTATTGTATCTTATTAAAACATTATTCAAAACAAATGCCAGTGCACACGTGAGATCACCGACTGCTCCTTGTTACTTTTCCAAATAAAAGTCCCACATACTGTCCATTCTACATATCTGAAAGAAATCGTGACTACAAGAAAGCCTATCTTCCACTGAATAAAAAAAATAATATTTAATCCGACACAGCCTCGACTGGACATCCCAATCTTTATTTTAAATAATATTTTTATACAAATAATAAAAAAAAGATCCATCCTCTGACAGTGATAGGAGCAAGTTCATACCTTTACTTTCCCTTGCTCTATGCAATTCATGTTTTGAGCTTCTCTGGGCAAATTCACCATACAATGAAATACATTTCCATGAATAGTAATAAATACACAAAATACAACAAAATATATCATTTCATCAAGCCACGCCTTTATTTCTCTTGGGTATAAATTGTACAAACAATAGTGTAGATCAAATCAGCAACATCTTAATGTGACCCAGTCCCTGATTTCCATCTACATCGTCAATTCCTGTAAAGAAAAAAGGCAAAAAGATAAATTGAGTAATACTGCTTGATACCATGACACCACATTTAAAGCCTGAGATCTTCTCAGAACAAATGAACTGGCTTCAGGACAAATTCAGAAGAACGAAAGTCAAATGTTAATTCATCACAGAAGAGTTTTGAAATTCTATCAATTAAAAAAAACCAACAGAAAATCAGTTTAACTCACCATAATAGCATTGACAATATCGTTATTGTTATTCTTCAGTGCGCGCACAGCCTTTGCCCTGGATACATTGGCCTGTGACATGACCAGCTCGATGTCCTTGACCTCCACTCCAGTCTCATCAACCTGCAAATGGTAAAGCAAATCACTCACGACTGTGGACATTTACTTTTCACATTTGTTGAACACATCAACAGAAGACCTTTCATGAAAGCATGTTCAGTATTATTCTGTGCTAGAATCACAACAGTGTTAACAGTCACCTCTTCCTCTTCACTCTCCTCCTGTACTGTGGGCGTCTGTGTGTTTTCCTGGATGTTTGAAACGGCTTCTCCTTGAACCTTGAACTTCTCTGCAGCTGCTAACTGGGCTTGCTGGGACAGATCTTCAATCTAAGAGTAGCAGAAACCATCAGGATTTTAGTTTGTTTTCTGGGCTTCAATATGTTCTTCATTTACACCACTGTGAAAGTTTCCTCTCTCAGGACAGAAAGTTTGGCTTCATCAGACTCAGAAGAACGAAAGTCAAACTGTTTAAATCATCATCAAGAGGTCACTTTGGTCCAGATCACCAGGCAAGGTTGCCATGTAAAATTAGTTGTCAACCAAAACATGGCTGAGATAGGAGGAGTGCACACCAACCTTAAATAAGAAAGCAGTTTTTTTCTGATCTTTACCTTGGCCTCACCGAAGACAATGTAAGTATCTGAAGCTGGACTTTTGTAGACATCTGGTTTGGTAATGACAAAGAGAATGTTCTTAGACTTGCGAATGGTTACTCTAGTAACACCAGCAACTTGTCTCAACCCCAATTTGGACATGGCCTGGCAAAGGGAAGAAAGGGTACAGTTTAACAATACTGCATTAATTCTAATTGAATTTGGTGTTAAAGTTAGATTCATTCAGTTCCTGAGGATGACCTACCTTCCTGGCTTTCTTCTCACTCCTGCTTTGTTTTGCTTTGCTGACAGGTTCCTCATCGATTTCAGCTGCAGCTGCAAGCTGTGGAAAGGGAATGCAATTTCAGTTCATGCCAATGTAAAACTGAAAAAGAAATGGTGAGAGAAAATGAAGTGGAGGGAAAAATAATGTTTTTTGTATGCGAAGATCAAAAAGAATCTTACCTGTGCCTGCTGTGTTTGTGTCTGTGCAGAGTCCTGCTCCTCCAGTTCAGGAACCGATTCATCACTGTCAGATTCAGTGCCAGACCCTAAAACACCCAGACACATTAAATTAATTTGCCATTAGACACATAGATTTTCACCAAAAATCCTGTTAGAATAATCAAAATCTTCAAATGCAATGGAGAAATGGGTGAATCAGTTTAACAGTGTTTAAATGGCACAAATACTTTTATATACTTTACATAAGCCTCAAAATGGAAGCAAAAGTAAATTGCCATTATACTTACAAGTCTGAACAAATTCACATTGATAAACTCAAAAAACATTCAGCTATTGGCCCAATGTTCTTCGAACAACTTCCCGAAAAGCATCCAACTGAAGCTTTAATTTCACTCAAAGACTAAAGAAAGGCGATTTTCAGACCATAAAGTTACCAGGCTTACTTTCACTGATGAAGTGACGCTAAAAAATTTTTTTTTGGGGTATACATGCTTATACCAGCATAAGCATAGAAGGCAAAAACAGACAGAAAGAGATACCCTTGTCGTTCTTGATGACTGGTTCCAGTATTGATGGGGCTTTAACTGGCTTGGGAACAGGGACTGGCTCAACTTTAGGGACAAGGACAGGTTCAGCTTTAGGGGTAGGGGCGGCCTCGACTTTAGGGGCAGCAGCCTCAACTTTGGAAGCAGGGGTAGGCTTAACTTTAGGAGCAGGGGCAAACTCAGCTTTAGGAGCAGGAGCAGGGTTAAATTTAGGGGCAGGCTCAGGCTCGACTTTAGGGGCAGGAGCAGCCTCAACTTTAGCAGCCACCGCCACCTCAGCTTTAGGAGCAGCAACAGGCTTAACTTTAGCGGCAGGGGCAGCCTCAGCTTTAGGAGCAGCAACAGGCTTAACTTTAGTAGCAGGAGCGGCCTCAACTTTAGAGGTAGGAGCA
>NW_015631050.1:3532-39115 GCF_001515625.1 Sinocyclocheilus rhinocerous | reverse complement strand
GTCTCATCAACCTGCAAATGGTAAAGCAAATCACTCATGAATGTGGACATTTACTTTTCACATTTGTTGAACACATCAACAGAAGACCTTTCATGAAGCATCTTCAGTATTATTCTGTTCTAGAATCACAATAGTGTTAACATTCACCTCTTCCTCTTCGCTCTCCTCCTGTACTGTGGGCGTCTGTGTGTTTTCCTGGATGTTTGAAACGGCTTCTCCTTGAACCTTGAACTTCTCTGCAGCTGCTAACTGGGCTTGCTGGGACAGATCTTCAATCTAAGAGTAGCAGAAACCATCAGGATTTTAGTTTGTTTTCTGGGCTTCAATATGTTCTTCATTTACACCACTGTGAAAGTTTCCTCTCTCAGGACAGAAAGTTTGGCTTCATCAGACTCAGAAGAACGAAAGTCAAACTGTTTAAATCATCATCAAGAGGTCACTTTGGTCCAGATCACCAGGCAAGGTTGCCATGTAAAATTAGTTGTCAACCAAAACATGGCTGAGATAGGAGGAGTGCACACCAACCTTAAATAAGAAAGCAGTTTTTTTCTGATCTTTACCTTGGCCTCACCGAAGACAATGTAAGTATCTGAAGCTGGACTTTTGTAGACATCTGGTTTGGTAATGACAAAGAGAATGTTCTTAGACTTGCGAATGGTTACTCTAGTAACACCAGCAACTTGTCTCAACCCCAATTTGGACATGGCCTGGCAAAGGGAAGAAAGGGTACAGTTTAACAATACTGCATTAATTCTAATTGAATTTGGTGTTAAAGTTAGATTCATTCAGTTCCTGTGGATGACCTACCTTCCTGGCTTTCTTCTCACTCCTGCTTTGTTTCGCTTTGCTGACAGGTTCCTCATCGATTTCAGCTGCAGCTGCAAGCTGTGGAAAGGGAATGCAATTTCAGTTCATGCCAATGTAAAACTGAAAAAGAAATGGTGAGAGAAAATGAAGTGGAGGGAAAAATAATGTTTTTTGTATGCGAAGATCAAAAAGAATCTTACCTGTGCCTGCTGTGTTTGTGTCTGTGCAGAGTCCTGCTCCTCCAGTTCAGGAACCGATTCATCACTGTCAGATTCAGTGCCAGACCCTAAAACACCCAGACACATTAAATTAATTTGCCATTAGACACATAGATTTTCACCAAAAATCCTGTTAGAATAATCAAAATCTTCAAATGCAATGGAGAAATGGGTGAATCAGTTTAACAGTGTTTAAATGGCACAAATACTTTTATATACTTTACATAAGCCTCAAAATGGAAGCAAAAGTAAATTGCCATTATACTTACAAGTCTGAACAAATTCACATTGATAAACTCAAAAAACATTCAGCTATTGGCCCAATGTTCTTCGAACAACTTCCCGAAAAGCATCCAACTGAAGCTTTAATTTCACTCAAAGACTAAAGAAAGGCGATTTTCAGACCATAAAGTTACCAGGCTTACTTTCACTGATGAAGTGACGCTAAAAAATTTTTTTTTGGGGTATACATGCTTATACCAGCATAAGCATAGAAGGCAAAAACAGACAGAAAGAGATACCCTTGTCGTTCTTGATGACTGGTTCCAGTATTGATGGGGCTTTAACTGGCTTGGGAACAGGGACTGGCTCAACTTTAGGGACAAGGACAGGTTCAGCTTTAGGGGTAGGGGCGGCCTCGACTTTAGGGGCAGCAGCCTCAACTTTGGAAGCAGGGGTAGGCTTAACTTTAGGAGCAGGGGCAAACTCAGCTTTAGGAGCAGGAGCAGGGTTAAATTTAGGGGCAGGCTCAGGCTCGACTTTAGGGGCAGGAGCAGCCTCAACTTTAGCAGCCACCGCCACCTCAGCTTTAGGAGCAGCAACAGGCTTAACTTTAGCGGCAGGGGCAGCCTCAGCTTTAGGAGCAGCAACAGGCTTAACTTTAATGGCAGGAGCAGCCACAACCTTAGAGGTAGGGACAGAGTCAACTTTAGGGGCAGCCTCAACCTTAGTGACAGGAACAGGCTCGGCTTTAGGGCTGGGGGCAGACTTAACTTTAGGTGCAGGAGTAGCCTCTACCTTAGGGGCAGCCTCAGCTTTAGGAGCAGCAGCAGGCTTAACTATAGTGGCAGGAGCCGCCTCAACCTTAGGTGCAGGAGCAGCCTCAACAATAGGGGCAGCCTGAGCTTTAGGTTTAGGAACAGCCTCAGTCTTAGGGGCAGAAGCAACTGCAACTTTAGGGGTAGGATTAGGCTCATATTTAGGGGTGAGAATAGGGTCAACTTTAGATGCAGCCTCAATTTTTGGGGCAGGTGCTGCTTTCTGTTCAACCTTAGGAGCTGGCTTAGTTTTAGGAGCAGCCTTAGCTTTAGGGGCAGGGCCAGATTCAACTTTACTGGTAGAGACAGCTTCTGCTTTGGGAGCTGTTAGGGTAACTACAGGCATTGCACTAGGTGGCATGGGGGGGAAAGTAGGCATTGTAAAAGGATTCTCAGGTGGTAAGAGAGGTGGGAGATCATCATCCTTAAACACTGCAGGAGCAGATTTTGGGGGAGCAGCAGTGGCTGGGTTCATATTTGGCACTTGGGCAGAGCCAGGCTTGGCAGCTGCTTTTGAAGGCGAGAGAGTCTTGGCTTCTGAAACAACAGGGGTTGCTACTTTTGGAGCTTCAGAGGCAACCTTGGGGGCTTCAGCCACTTTGGGCGGACTGGTGGCCACAGCTTCTGAAAATGACTTTGGTGCTGGGGCAGCAGATTTAGAAGTTACTTTAAAGGCAACAGGAGCCACAGCAACTTTGGGAGAGACAGGGGAAGCATTTCCATCTCCTGCTGGTTTAGCTTCCTCTTGTAATGGTATAGCAAGAGACGGCAGAGCTGCAACTGGTGCAGGCTCCTGAGCAGGCTTAGAGGCAGAGGGAGGTGCCTGCTCAGGTTCAGCAGGTTTAAAATTCTTTGCTTTCTGTTGCTTCCCTTGTTTGCCAGCCTTTATCACCTTGGGAGCAGTCTGCTCAGCTTTCCCAGCTACAGAAGAGACAGCTGGAGGAGAGGCCAAAGGGGAGCATGGGGGGGTAGCACGAGGGCCAGAGGCAGATTTGGGAGAGGTTGGGGAGTTTGAGGAGGCAGACAGAGAGGAGCGTTTCCTGCGTTCAGCAGGAACTGGCTTAGGAGCGGTGGTGTGAGGAGAAGAGGACAGCTTGGGGTTAGTTTTGCCTTCTTTAGGCTTTGCCTGAGAGGGAGGAGGAGCCGCAGCAGCAGGTGTGGCTAATGGAGATAAAAGGGCTAGAGTGAATTTTCTTGGCAATTAAAAAGTGGCATGATGTAAACCATCACATCCATGCTGGTTATGAGGGTTGCTGTCAATTGGACAAATGTGTTAAAGGACACAAAGGACAACTGGCTACTAAATCAAACCAAACACACCTTGATTATCGGGTTAGGAATTGTAAGGCTTTGTAAAAACACCACTCAACTCCACATGCAGGTATTGGCAATGAACTACAGTATTCAAAAACATCTGTACTAAACGAACATTGTTCAAAGATTAACACAATCTCTGGCACATTTAAAGTCCACGGGAACTGGAACTTGCTACCCACTTCAGCATTGTGATCCAGACTTTATATGCAATACATTATGGTAAATTAGACCTAAAGAAAAATTACTAAAATGTAACATTGCCTATTCAGACAGCAATAAAGTTTCTACAAAACATAATAGTGAAAAGCCCTCAAAGGCACAAGTAATAAACAAATGGCATTTTGTTTAAAATATTTAAAAAGTGGTGTATTGCTTCTACAGTACATGATCCCAATTAAAAACAACTTGAAACACAAAGTACATTGTGAAATAATGATCACAGAGCAATATAAACCTGGTTAAAAACACTATCCTTCTGGGTCAATGTGTGAGCATGAGATTGGTTAGGACTTGTGCATTTAAAATTTGCCACGTTACTGGTTAAAATTATGAAATGTAATCCCATGATCAGTATCAATAATAATAATGAAATGATCAATAATAGGTCACAAGACGCACTTCTAACTTTCATTAAAAAAAAAGTAGCAAAAAAGCATGGTAGCCGTAAACTGATGACATGTTTAAATATTTAGATTAGGAATGTGCTGACAATCTCATATCATCAAATGAGAACAAACATTTAAACATAAAACTTTGTGCCATGCAGTGCCCAAGTTCCAAATTCAACTAAACTTCAAAAACAGTAGTCAGGATTTCAAGAAATGTGAAATATATTCATTCCTCATATTGTCATAAGCGCAGTTTACCAAAGTACTACCCAAGATATTTAGTGTTCCATATCTATGACTAAAAGCAGCACGTATTTATAGGCTGCTGTCCCTTTAAATCCGACTGCACGGATCCAGTATAATGATACACAACCGATTTCTTTCTCAGCTGTTTACATTCATTTAAATCATAACCGACTGCATTTACCAGAATGATCGTCGAGACGGGTACCATTGACATAATTCTGTGTGTATGCGTCTGTTCAAACATAAGGAGGAGATGCGAAAGACGAATCAACTCGGTCTGAAACTTGTCTCTCTGTGTGCGCGCGCGCTTTGCACGTGTGCGGCAGAACTGAAGAGACGCTGTGCGATATGCGGCTTGTGCGTGCGCTTCAGGTGTGAGTCAGACAGCAAGACGAAACGGCAAAGAGTTGTTTTCTGCAACTTATTGCACTTAACTCTTTTCAACGTCAAGCAATTCTCTGCTATATGCGTCGAACTAAAACTTTGACCTTTTGCAACGTTTTGATTTAAGTAGCCTATTATTAAAATGATAATGATATTGCACGCCGTTGCGATATGCATATTGCGATATTTCGAAATATCGTGCAGCCCTAACTAAATGTGCCCAATATTTGACCAAGATTTGCATGCTTACTCAAATTTACATAACAAAATTACTAATTTTGTTACTTTAACACTTAATTTTCAACATTTACATTGTGAAAAAATTACCAAAAAAGCTTGTACATCAAGATATATACAGAAAAACTTGTTTTCCTCAAAATCTGAATCATTTGGAGACTTAACTTTGTAAACATGTTAAATTGCATGATTCTCCTCACGAAGACCACAAAGGCTTGCAAATACATTCCTGAATACAATAAATCCCAGTAAAGCCTAATACACTTCCTAATCTAAGACAATATCTAAAACTAAACCCTTGTTATAAATGTCTTACAGCTATTCAGGTTACAATCACTCACATTCAGTGAAATGTTAGGAAAATGTTCATGCAGAGTGGCACTGTCCAAATTCCACGCACAAAAATGTAAGGATGCATGTGCTTTTAATATCACAACTCAACTTTAGTGTAATATTAATTAGTACAGGCAAACACACTGTTGGGCAAGGCAGTCCTGGATCAATTGTTTTTCAGAACCAAATGTTGTCATTACCTCATAACCAATCAATATATCCATAAGTAAATTATGAAACCACAAAACTACACTGTAGGTATGACTTGCTGCTTAAAGAGTTAATTCAACTGTCATAAGACATTTTATTAGTCTATACAATAAAAACAAAAAGATTCTTCAAAAAATCATCTGTGTTCCCATGAAAAAAATTCACACAGGTTTGGATTAGCGGTGTGCACAAATAGTCGATTTGTAATTATTATTCGAAAAATAAAAACACTATTCGAATTTTACTACGTGCTGCTTTGCTGGCTGTAAAAGCAGGGAATCCATGATAAATCCTAAGCACGCAAACTAAGGGTGTATTCACACCTGTCTTGTTTGGTTCGATTGAATCAAACTCATGTTCATTTCCCCCCTTGGTGATCTTCTGGGCAGGTGCGAATACAGCAATCGCACTTGGGTGCGGACCAAACAACCGCACCGAGACCCAGCTGAAGAGGTCCGGTTCCAAACTAACTCTGGTACGCTCGAGAATTTCGGTCCAATGAATGGATGACCTTAGCACAAGTGTGGCTTTGTTTACAATTTCTGGTTCACTTGCAAAAAGGGCAGTGTGAAAGCAAACCACACCAAACTAAAAAAAAAAATCAACATTGTATTTGGTCCGGACCAAAGCAAGTGAACTAGCGGACTTTCCTGGTGTGAATACACCCTAAAAGTCAGTTATAAATAAATGCACTGGGTGGCGCTGTGGAGCGTGTTAAGTTGATTGTATTTGATCACAGAATGTCATCTCGTGTAGTTTGAATCAGTGAAACAGAGTTATCATAATATCACCATCACAATGAGAAATCACATGAAATCCAAACACCAGTTGACTGAGGAAAGACAGCTGTCCATCACTGCATTCACGACTGCAGGTAAGCGCAGCTGTACCCCGAGTGAGCCGAGAAGAGAGCTTATCTGATAGCGAAATGATCTTGAGACATATGCTTCCTTTAAGTTTCCTCGAGGGAGATTGGTTTAAGAACAGAAAACAAAGCGCTGTAAGAAACTTTGCTTAGCACACCATTATCTGTCTCTCTCTGGAACGTCTGTGTCGGCGCGCGTTCTTATTGCTATCAGTCTGAGAAGCCACCTTTCACCCGAGCATGAGGATATTATATGTTTCAGTTCTTATATATATATATATATATATAGTTTACACACATTTTCAACTAAAAGAAAAACTTGAGATTTAATGTAACATTGTTGTAGAACATTGTTGTCTATAATGCCTAATCATAAGCTTGTTCAGAAATGTTGACAAAAACTTGATTATTAAAAAATTAGCTTTCTCATTAAACATCATTTAAATAAACGCACACTTTAATATTAGTTTTTTATGAGCCCAAATATTCCAATACAGTATTTTTGAAAAATGCCCATCCCTAGTTTGGATCAACACAAAATTTTGCCAAACTATCCCTTTAACCGAACTAGTGCAGTTTTTAATCCAGGGAGGGGCTCAAGAACATTAACCTAAAAACCTCTAGGTGGAGAAATCTGACTCAAATGGCATCCCCACCCTACAAATCAACATGTGACCACTCCAACTAGAGAAACTTGCTTTGTGAAGTCTCTACAACAGCTGGTAGAGGACCATAAAAAAAAAAACCCTGAAGAAAATTTAAAACAGGTGCAAAAATCACCATAAATAGACTGATCAAACTTGCAACTGTTTTATTTTATTTTTTTAAATAAAAACTGCCAAAATTAATAAAACTACAGCTCCAGGACCCCTTCCACAAACTGCATTTAGTGTCAGACATGCAAATTCAACGGCAGTACTAACCCGTCTCCGCCTGGGGCTGCTGCATCTCCTGCTCTGTAACAGGGACAGTTTCTGTGGCTTCGCCTGGCATTCTGGACTGCAACAGAAATTGACATAATACAAACATCATTAGCTTCGCAAAAATGAAGTCAATAAGACGTTTTAGTCTGTGCTTTATATTCATGTGGCTTTTACTATTCAAAGTGAGCAGCACACTAGGCCTCTTCCGTCAGCTGGCTCACCGCCGCCTGAATTAAACCCAATGCTGTGTTCACATCTGATCAAGTATCGAGCTTGCATGATAACATTTCACAAGTGCACTGTACGGAAACTGAGTTTTATAAAAACCCAAGCACATAACATGGCCTGTTCAACATCATAACTACACAAAATCATTGTTTTACAGGCTGGCCATAGGTGCGCGTGTGATGCACATTTCACGTGTTTAACAGAGCAGCACTGTCATACTACTGCTGTTTGAGAGAAGCATTGCCCAAGTGAAAACAAAACAACGCGAACACTAGGAAATTAGTTTTTTACCTTTTATATTGTAATGCTATCATAGCACGTGTAACGTTATCTCTGTATGTTTATAAATTGTGTCAATTGTGTCTAATAGGCGAGATCAACTTTCCAATGATTACTGACGCACACAAAGCAAGTGCTTTTTGTCATTACATTAAAGACTTTAAACAAATATCGCTCTAGTTGTTTATAAAACTATATTTCGTATGTTTTGAACGTTTCGTTAGGCACAAAGTCCTCGCATACAGCAAGCGCAGGTGCGTCTCGCTCCCCCATTTTGAACAGTCAGCCGGTTGTATTCAGGAAGATATTTCCTCAATAATCGAGCCAAACAAACAAATCTTTACCGTTCAGCACAGAGGAACACTAAAGCGTCAATACAAGTAGTAAATCTGAGGTCAAAAGCATCAAAACAGCTTTGGATGACAATAGATGTAACACAGAAGTACTCACTAGTTCAGGCCACAGGATCCAAGATGGCTGTAAGAGAGGGTTCCTGACCTCCGCGTCGCTCTGATGTCACAGCCCTGCTTCCGGCGCCGACAGGAAGTTGCTTTTGGATACGCTCTTCTTCTTCTTCTTCTTCTTCTTTGACGTTTTATGGCGGTTGGCAAACCAGCTTTAGGTGCATTTACCGCCACCTACTAGGATGGAGTGTGGAGCAATGACGTTAAAGGAAAACTAAAAAAAATGTAAACAAAAAACAAACGCTTTAGTTATTTTCAGTGGGTTCAATGCATTCATATTATCGGACAAGAAATGTATCATTACCTTAAACTCTTCCTTTTTCCTTTTCTCCTGTTGTCTTTCCCTTTCACTTTCCGAACCAGAAAGTTGATTCCATTTTTTTTTCCTTTCCCGATTTTCTACTATGTTCCGATTTTCATTTTTACCTCCTTTCTCCCCGCCACTACATTCATCCTCTATGTCCAGCTCACTTCCTGATCCTACGTCACTTCCTTCCATCTCTGCTCCAGTCACACCCTAGTGTCGCCAACCGCCTACTGGATACGCTCTTGCTGACAGAACCACATTATCAGGTAAAATAAAATATTGTTTATGTGCTTGAGCTCTTCTATTTCAGCACAGACCTCTTTGTACGTTACGTTGGACGTGATGGAGAATTCACAGTAACGTTAACTGTTTTAAAAGAAAGCATGTGCTTTTGTTTACAAAAAATAGCAATGCTATGCTAACCTGTATATTTTTTTTTTAAACCTTTGCCTGACGTACTAATATTACGATCAATAACACTTTCTTTTATCGTATGTGTTTAATGTGAGCAGGTTAAGCAGGTTAAACTCCTTTATGTAAATACTGTTGTGCATAAACCGGGGGTTTTCAGTCTTTTAGGTCACGGAGCCCCAAATATCATCATCCTAAAATTTTAAAAGGCAGCGATGTATTTTCATGTTTAAAGACCCAATTTATACTGTAAAAATAATATTATAAACGTGAGAATATAATTAGTATATTTTTCTTATTTTTACTCACTGTAG
This sequence comes from Sinocyclocheilus rhinocerous, assembly GCF_001515625.1. NCBI lineage: Eukaryota > Metazoa > Chordata > Actinopteri > Cypriniformes > Cyprinidae > Sinocyclocheilus > Sinocyclocheilus rhinocerous. The sequence goes on along the minus strand of NW_015631050.1, from coordinate 29,927 downwards.
CACTGTTTGGTGTGTTTTTGTCTATCTATCTATCCATCTTATTTTTTTATAATTTATTTGATCTTACATTTGTTACACTGTTTTTCTCAAAAATTTTCCTTGGACCCCCTAGTACTCCCTTACAGCCTCCCGGGACCCTGGTTTGAAAACCCTGGCCTAAAACATTCTTCTGTTTAATTTCAGCAGAGATATGTCTATGTCCCATTTGTATGGGCGTAGAGGTGATGAGGAGGAGGATGGTGTGGAAATTGAAAAGTTTGAGGTGTCTGAATGGGACTTGGCCAATGAGTTCAACCCAGACAGATGCAGACACAGACAGACCAAAGAAGAAGTGACTTATGGGATTTGGGCAGAGCATGACTCTGATGATGAGCGGCCCAGCTTTGGGGGGAAAAGGTATTTGGTTGTTGTTGATAATGTTTCAGCTGTCAAACAGCTAGAGACCTTGGTGAATAAGCAGTAAATGTCATTTTAAGACAATAAACAATATTGATATTTGTATCCACACAGATCGAAAGACTATTCAGCTCCTGTGAACTTTGTGAGTGCTGGCCTTAGAAAGACTGCAGCTGAGGAGAAAGTGGAGCAGGAAGGTTCAGATGACTCCAGTGATGGTGGAGATGCACCTCCTCCACCTCGTGCTGCTGTTCCCAAAAAACTCCAAACGGTAAAGTGAGATGCCAACACAACAATGTCTTTAGTTTTGAATGTCAGGTCCAATAATATGGGTCTCGATAAGATTTAAAAAAAAAGATTTTGAAAGTCTCTTAAGCTTGTTATGTAAGCTTGTAAGAGCTTGAGCCTAAGCTCTTAAGCTTGTATTACTATTTAAAATGATTTTGTATTTTAAAATATTTAAAATGTAATTTATACCAAACCAAAGTTTAATTTTCAGCATCATTACTCCAGTCTTCAGTGTAACATGATCCTTCAGAAATCATTCTAATACGCTGATTTGGTGTTCAAGAAACATTTCTTATTATTATCAATGTTGAAACCGTTGTGCTGCTTAATAGTTTTGTGGAAATTCTGATCAATTAAATCTGATCAATCTGATCTTTTTTTTTGATCTGATCAGTTAAACGAATCCTTATAAATAAAAAGTCTTATTGATCCCAAATGTCTGAACAGTTGTGTAATATATGTATTTGAATTCTTTATTTTAGGGTGGGAGCTTTAAGACATCCCAAAGGTTTGCAGGTGGTATCAGAACAGGGCAGGACTTGGGATCCTGGGAGAAACACACACGAGGCATTGGTCAAAAACTTCTGCAGAAGATGGGCTACGTTCCAGGAAAAGGATTGGGCAAAAATGCTCAAGGTAAAACAACAGTCCTTTATTTCATACCTCAGTGTACTGGTTTTGCTGCATTTAGCTTATTGTGAATTATGTTATGCATCATGTGTTTACTTAGGGATGGTGTTATGATGTGAATGTCCTCTTATGGAAATCTTTGTGTGCAGGTATTGTGAACCCGATTGAGGCTAAGTTGCGAAAGGGGAAGGGAGCAGTTGGTGCATATGGTAATGAGAGGACCCAGCAGTCCCTGCAGGATTTCCCTGCTGTAGACTCTGAGGAGGAGGAGGAGAATGTAAGTCAAAACTAACAAATTCTTGGTGGTTGCAGTGGATAAATCAAATTCAGATGCTCAAACAGTGTTGTTTAAAAAATACACACATCCAAATAAGCAATTTAAATGACATAAAGGGATCCTTTTGAATACAAAATGGATAGAACTCAATAGTTTTCTCTTTTGGTCAGGAAACAAAAAAAAGCATCTGACTGAACAGGGGGTGCATTTCCTAAAAGCAACTATGGTCACAAGATCTGTTGTTACCAACAGAGTTCAATGAAACTTGCGACCATAGTTGGCTATCAATGCTTTTTGGAAGCGCGCCCCAGATCAGCAGCAGGCCAAATCTTTCATCACCTATCCTGTTTTCATATTGTTTGCTTAATTTTTATTTTTATTTTTAATTCCATCTTTGAAGGAGTTTCAGAGGGAGTTGGGGCAATGGCGTAAAGAATCAGGAACGGCAAAGAAAAAGCCCAAATATTCTTACAAGACTGTGGAAGAGCTGAAAGCTCATGGCAAACTGGCCAACAGGAGCATGAGCAGACCTGCTGGAGAACTGGCTCAGGTTAAGGTGAGAGTGCAAAACACTTAGAGTAATGAACAATAACCGTTTATATATCTCACAAGAAACAGTTGTTAACCCATCCCTCGTGTTTCAGGTGATCGATATGACAGGCAGAGAGCAGAAGGTGTATCACAGTTACAGTCATATGAGTCAGAAGCACAGTGTTCCTGAGGAGGCCCCTTTGAGTGTGAGCACACGAGAACAGAAGACCTCTGGCTTCTCTTTACCAGAGCTGGAACACAACCTCAAACTGCTCATTGAGCTCACAGAGCAAGACATCCTACAGGTACAGCACTCGTAAACTTGCACTAAATCAGCAGCAAGTTAGAAAAAGAATTTACGTAAAATAATATTAAATAAATTAAGTAATATAATGCTAATTATAAAATCGTATGCAATATAAATATTGTAGTATTGTAAATGTTGCTTCCTATGTGGTGCACCACGTGCAACCCTTCACATCTTATTTATCATATTTAAATGCATAATTCACTTCATAATAAATTCTTGTTTTGGTCAATGACAGAAGCAAACAGCCAGTTCTTGATTTTATTAGTTACTGTTTGTGGGTTTGTGTTGTGTGTATATAGAGTGCACGACATCTGCAGCACGAGAAGGACACTGTGATGACCCTGACCCATGAGAGTGACGCACTGCAGGTCAGGCTGGCAGAGGAGGAACAGGCTTTAGGTCGACTTGGTGATGTGATGAACCTGGTGGATCGTTTCGAAGCAGGCGATAAGGAGGGCAGCCCTGCACTCAGCCTTCAGGAGTGTGCTAAGATCTTCCAGCAGCTGCAGACAGAGTTCTATCAGGAGTACAAAACCTTGGGTTTGGGAGACCTAGCTGTGTCTGTTGTACATCCTTTATTGAAAGAGAGACTTCGCAGCTGGGATCCACTGAAGGTAAAAAATACTTTTTATACAGTATGTTTTATACCACTGTTCAAAAGTTTGGGCTCAGGAAGGTGTTTTTGTTCTTGAAAGTCTTGAAAGTATTTTATGCTCACCAAGGCTGCATGTATTTGTTAAAAAATACAGTCAAAAAATTTATATTGTGAAATATTACAATTTAAAATCTAATTGAATATATTCTTAAATGCTATTTATTCCTGTGATGCAAAGCTGAATTTTCAGCATCATTACTTTAGTCTTCAGTGTCACATGATCCTTCAGAAATCATTCTAAAATGCTGATTTGCTGCTCAAGAAACATTTCTTATTATTGTCAACATTCAAAACATGCCACTTAATATTTCTTTGGAAACTGATACATTTTTTCAGGATACTTGGATGATCTTTGTTTATTAATCGTCATTGATTTTGTTATTGTTTCCACACTTTGTATAAGCTCTGAGTCTTATGAATTCTGCGATCTCTCTGTTTGTGTATAGGACTGTTCAGATGGTTTGGAGGAAGTCGGTCAGTGGAGGGCCATTCTTGAAAGCTCACAATCTCTTCATGGTGGTCCAGACACTTCTAACATGGACCCCTATCACAGGTAACCCATATCTGAGAGTGTGTATGTGGAGTGTCTGTAGAAGCAAATGACTCAAGCGCGTTTTGTGTGCAGGTTGAAATGGGAAGTGTGGGTTCCAGTCATGAGGAGCTGTGTGTCTCAGTGGCAGCCTAGAAACGTGGGGCCCATGGTGGACTGTGTCGAGTGCTGGGCTCCTGTATTACCGCTGTGGATTCTGGACCATGTTTTGGAGCAGCTTATTTTCCCACGACTACAGAGAGAGGTTTGTGCTGAACATATGACCAATTCACACTATACGTTACCTTGTCAAACCTGAGTATGTGTTATATGTAGATGAGATGTATAGATATGTCTGAGTATAGTTAGGGACGCTTGACTGATTGCACAGACACTATTGGAAGAGAGCTGAACTGGATGATGACATCACTGAATCATCAATGAACTGACTTTAGTGGGACTCTGTCCTCTTGCATTATTGACAAACTATTTTCCTGTTTGACGCTAAAGCTGCTTTGACACAATCAGTATTGTATAAAGTGCTATATAAATAAAGGTGACTTGACTTGAGATGTTACTTCTCTGACTGATTTTGGATAGGTGGACTGTTGGAACCCACTGACAGACACAGTACCAATCCATTCATGGATTCATCCCTGGCTGCCTCTGATGCAAACCCGTCTTGAGCCGCTGTACGCACCCATCCGCAGTAAACTAGCCTATGCCCTGCAGCGCTGGCACCCCAGCGACTCCTCCGCCAGACTCATTCTGCAACCCTGGAAAGATGTCTTCACACCTGGTGCCTGGGAGGCCTTCATGGTCAAAAATATCATTCCCAAACTAGGTTTGTGCTTATTTAGATTGTCAGTGTCAGACTTTGGGAGTCTGCGGGAGTCTCTGAAGGTTTTGCTACTGTGTTACAGCTCTTTGTTTAGGAGAGCTGGTGGTGAATCCTCATCAGCAACTACTGGAGCCGTTCAACTGGGTGATGGACTGGGAAGGGATGCTCTCTGTCTCCACCATGGTTGGACTGCTGGATAAGAATTTCTTCCCCAAATGGCTACAGGTCAGCCTAACAGTCTTTTACAACTAGTCAAAAGAATAATAAACAATTTGTATTAATTAAAATAGTGTAAAAGAAAAATCAATTAAAACCAAAACTGACTGGTGTAATACATCTGTGGCTTTTATTATTATTATTTATCCATTTTTTTTATTTAAACATATTTTATTAAGAATAGAAATTGGCCAGTGCTTAAAAAAGGAAATTAATATTGTATTATTTTGTCACATTGAACTGACATTTTAAACATAATGTAAATATTTAATACATATTGTAATATTAAATATACCATTTTACATTTCTATTCGTCAGATCAAAAAGTGATTTATTAATTTTTTTTACTGTTTCATTGAACTACTTTAATGGCATAAACTAAAAATAGTTGTTTAAATACAACTCATTTATATGTAGAAGTTTACTTATTTTCATTTTTTATTAATACATTTAGTTTAGTGTAACTCATACATTTGAATTTAGTACTGGGTGTTTCTTTTGTTTTCTGGTGCAGGTGTTGTGTTCCTGGCTCAGTAACAACCCAAACTATGAGGAGATCACTAAATGGTATCTGGGCTGGAAGAGTTTGCTCTCAGAGAACCTGCTCAGTCATCCATTGATCAAAGAAAAACTGAACGAGGCCCTTGACATCATGAATCGCGCTGTTGCCTCTGGACTAGGTCAGTCACACACTAGAAAAAATAACAGGTCAGGCTGGCTTCACAAGTCCACTAAATGTATTTATAGCTTTGTACAGGTCTCTCATTCTACCTTCAACTTCACCGTCTGTCTTTTTGCAGGTGGATATATGCAACCTGGAGCAAGAGAGAACATTGCATATCTGATTCAGACAGAGAGAAGAAAAGATTTCCAGTGCGAGCCTCAGCCTGAGCGTCGTGACGTGGAGAATCCTGCCACACGTCCACCAGGCACCGCAGCGGTACCAGCATCTGTACCTACCAACTTTAAAGATCTAGTCCAGGCCAAAGCTGAGGAGAACGGCATTGTTTTCATGCCACTGGTGGCCAAAAGGCACATGGGCAAACAGTTATTCACATTTGGCAGAATAGTCATCTACATTGAGCGTGGAGTGGTCTTCGTCCAAGGCGAGAAAACCTGGGTTCCAACATCACTACAGAGTCTAATTGACATGGCCAAATGAGACTGATGCTCGGTCGAAAAGCTGTTTAAATGTTGCTGTCTAGTCTGCTTCCATGCAGTTTGTAACAGCTCTATCAGACTTGTCTATCAATGTTGTTTTATACTGCTGAAGAACTGGTTTTGAATAAATTTGTCTTTAAATTAACACTGCTTGTTTGTTGCATTTCGCTTCCCACCCTTTGTCATTGACTCAATTCAAATGTCACAACTAGGCCTGAGCGACAAAACAGTATCGATATTAGTCGACAGTACACCATCATCGATAAAGATAGAAAAAATGTTCAATATATCGCACGATAGTTTCACGCTTTTTTCATTTAAAGGCACGTGTTATGAGTGACAAGTAGAGAGCCAACAGAACACACGCTGAAATGAGTGCCGTGCCTGCCTGCGATGAGGAGACTGAATTAAAAAAAAAAGGAATATTAGTCGAATTTAAAATAAAAAATTCGCATTCAAATGAAAAAACGGTATATTCGAATTTTAGGTGTGCGTCAGAGAGCCTTATCAGCGGCGCACGAGAAGCGGTGAGGATGATGTTGTTGCATTTTAATGTTTTTGTTAGTCTATATCCAGTTGAAACCACAAGATGCGCCTCTGCTGCATTTCCCATCAAAATATTAGAGGACTATAGAAGCTCAATGCGGAGAAGCCGTTAAAACCGAAACCAAGCCATTCACACAGAACAGATATTCGACGCATTCTTGAGACGCACAACTATGACTGTTACACTCGAGTTGCACAAGAGTTGAATAGAAAGCCACGTAAAGTTAAAAGAGGTTCAACTTTTAGAAAACATGTCGCGAGAATTTGGGGGGAGGTTTATTCCATTCCACTGCGTCTCATATGTTTTTACATGCAATCGTGTGATCGGCGCTTTGGTTATTTGTATTAAGCTATGCATGAATACATGATGCTGTTTTGTTCATTATTGTTTATGCAATTTACGAAATCATATTTGATTTATAAATATTACTTTAGACGTTATGTACTTTTTTATAGCCAGCCGTTATTTTCATTGCATTGAATAAACCGTTTAATGAGGTGCATTATTTTGCTCATTGCGCCCTCCTGTGGCCTCAGGAGACAGGCCAAATGTTTCCTTAATACTTATTTAATCTGCATATAAAATATAAGGAGATATTTGTTTCAATTTTATTTTATTTGTTATTTTGTTTAAGACTAAAATAAGTTGTTTTAACCAGACAACAAATATAACAGATTTGTACAAGTTATTTTATTTAGCTGGTAGAAAAATGAAACAAATTCCAAAAAAAGTTTGATTTACAAAACATGAGAGGAAAATGAGGGGAAACCCATTTCCATTAGAAAAGTAAAGGAACACAGTATAGCATGGAATCAAAACTGTTATAGTTCTTTGTATGTCAAAGTGTCTGTATCGTAGACAGTCAGCAGATAAACATGTAAATGCGTTCTGATAAACAGCTGTTTTATAGTTCCAGCACTTCTGTCTTAGAAGTCCTTCTGAAGATCTGCAAAAAAGTAAAAAAAAAAAAAAAATCATAATCACATTCAAATAATCAATTAAATAATCTGCACAGTCACATCAACTAGAACCACCATCAGTTTAAGGACGCAATCAACGATAAGCCAATCCTTATTTTCATATCATGGCCAATATTGAAATTATGAACTATTTTGTCTAACTGAATAAAAATAAAACATAAAATCAAATTAACTGGATATTCATTTTGATATTGACTAAAGATTACATCGTTTTTTTTAAAAAGACGAACGTTGCCATTTAATGCTCAAATCTAAATGCCATATAACCAATAACTGATGTGTCATGCATCCCTAATCCATTTGTAATTGTAAATGCTGAAATCAAGTGTATGTGAAGGACATGAAAGTCAGAAAAACGGAGAAACTTGTTTCTAACTCACCACTCTTCTTCAACATCTCTCCTTTCCAAGATCGAGCCATTGCCTCCAAAAAACGATCAAAGACCTTCACATACTTGGCCAGGCTGGTCCGCTTATAGTCTACACATAACCAAAAACATGTTTAGCTCAGAGGTTGGCTCCTGAACAATACCAACATGTGAATAAACTGAACCGTCAAACATGATGTTTGCTCACCTCTGATTCTGCGTCGTTCTCCAGCTTCTTGTTCATTCTCCTTGTCCTTCACGTCATCTTCCTCCGCCTCATCTGCTGTGGGTCTCTCCAGCTCCTCACAGATCAGACTACAGAGAGACCAGTGAGTCTAGCATATCAAACTTCATACAAAAGCTCCTCAAGTATTTTTAGAAAGCACTTGACACCTTATTTGGAACAACCTGACAAAGATGGACACTGATATATAAAGCATTTACCTGATCGTAGGCACCTCGAAAGGATCAAACGTGTTCAGTTCTTTCAGATCTATTGGCACCGAGATTCGACCTGAAGAAAATATTGAATACAAAAAGATGTTTAAAATCAAATTGAAATGACATTAGCAAGCCATTTTACCTCAAACGTAAAACACATGTACAGATGAAACTTGCACCTTAAAACTAGAAATGTGCTACCGTTGAAAAGTTTTGGCTGCATTTGATTAAAAATATCATTTTAACATACTGATTTGCTGCTCAAGAAACATTTCTTATCATTATCAATGTTGAAACCAGTTGTGCTGCTTAATATTTATGTGGAAACTGTGATACACTGTACAAATGTGCGTTACAAAAGATTTCTTATCCTTGCTGGGGGAAAAAAAAAAGACTGATCTTACTGACCCCAAACGTTTGAACAGCAGTGTATAAAGTAAGTTACTCTGGTAATATATGTTCTCACCTGTCTTAGGGTGTACGCTGAAGGGGCTCTTCAGTAAGTGGTTGACTCCTTTACTGACGTTGACATCCAGGCGTGGGTAACAGTACTGCAGCATGATCTCCTTATCGAAGTACTGACCACCCTTTTTAATACTCGACTTCACAGACACACATAAACAAATGAAAACGTCAGGAAACTGAACTAACCTTCCCTGGTGAAAGGCTTTATTTGTCTACAAAGAGGAGATCTCAAGGTTGTTGTGCGAGTAGTTTGCATTTACCTTTTTATGTTCCACCAGAGCGCAGAGTCTGTCCCATCGCTTCATTGGGTTCTTTTCATCCTGATAATAGATTGTCAGGTCCTTTTTTATATGTGTAGTCAGACTTAAAGAAATAACAGTCAACTGGGCTCCTCTTATAAAAGGATCAGTTACACTAATCAAATACTCACATTGTACGCAACGAAAACCTGCTTGTGTGAACAACATGAACAATTTAAGTATTTCCAATATTTTTTTTATATGGTACCAAAATTGACACAGAGAATTGTGAAATTTGACTGGTATTGGTAGCGACTACTGAAATACTGGTATTGTGACAGCACTATGGGAAATTAAAGGATATCTTCAGGCAGAAGAGCGAGCACTTTGTCTACACTCTCCTTACTGCCCAATATGTCCTGTTCCACAATGGCGTATTGTTGGAAATAGCGCTCCACCACAGACAGAGAATGACTAAAACAACAAGAGACTGCAGTTACATCATTTACACATTATGTACTTAAGGAAGTCATTATTCCCCCTTACTTGATGAACGGATGGATTGGATCTGACAGCACAACTTTTCTCAGAGTCTCCTCACCACCCTAAATAAACATGCACAGGACACACAATTCATTAATTAAATCACAGCTTTTAGATTACACAGCTGAATATGATAAACAAATCCATAACATTTCTAGGATGATCAGTTATCTGATATTTGAATACCTTGACTAAACTGAGATACTCTGCCACGGCAGACCGTGCCGCCACTGAGAGCTTCCTAGCAGCATCATCACAAACCCAGCAATGCACGCCTCTCCTGCCCGAGTACACCCATAGGAGATGATGGAATCCAAAGTCCTCTGAACCACACAAACAGTACGTGTATGTTACAATTGTTTTCATTTGTTATGACGTTACTGTAAACTGTAAATGTGTGTTGATGAGAAGTTATGCTTACCCCGAAGTGCCCGGTCCAGAATACGGATAGCGATGATCATTAGAGTCCAGCACTTTGAGCAGATATCAGCAGCACTGAAGTAAAAAAGAAAAAAAATCACTAAATAACTGCATTTAAAACACTATTCCATAAGCATCTTATGTATTAAGATGAAAGAAGCGGAGAAGGCATCTGTATACCTGCAGCAACGTCTGACATCATCATAGTCTGTCATGTCAATGTCAAACACCAGCTCCTTCTCCAGGGCCTGGAAGGTTCCAGACTTCACCACGTTATGTTGACTGGGCTGTCGATCATAGAACCAGAGAAATTACGATCTTTTCATTTCATTTTTTTCCCACAAGAAATATGAAGCAGATTAAAGTAGTAGTAGTTATTTATTTTTATTGCCATGTCAGCATCTAAGGCTATCTTCATGGCAAAAACGGAGTTGGAATAATACAAGAGTTACAAACAAAAAATAAATCCAAAATAAACAAAAATACAACAAGGTAAAATTATACAATATTTTTTAAATTAACATATGATTATAAAAAAATCTAAAATCTTTTCAGGTAAAATCTTACTGAAGTCCCTGAGTGAATGTGAAATATGCCTATTTTCTCTTTGCATTTTTACAGTAAATTAAAAATTGAATATTACAAATATTCGGAAGAAACTACTACTACAAAACTTATATAAAATCAAGCAAATGCTTTATGCTTCTCACATGAAGTTGAAAATTAGTTAAGTCTCAAGATTTAAAAAAAAAAGGCCATAACATCAACTCTGAAATTAATTAAGTTACAAACTTTGATTTGAACTACAATTCTATGAAGCACTCCAATGTATTTTTTTATTATTTACTGTTTAATTATTGGTTAGAGCGAGCACTTTGTCTACACTCTCCTTACTGCCCAATATGTCCTGGTCCACAATGGCGTATTGTTGGAAATAGCGCTCCACCACAGACAGAGAATGACTAAAACAACAAGAGACTGCAGTTACATCATTTACACATTATGTACTTAAGGAAGTCATTATTCCCCCTTACTTGATGAACGGATGGATTGGATCTGACAGCACAACTTTTCTCAGAGTCTCCTCACCACCCTAAATAAACATGCACAGGACACACAATTCATTAATTAAATCACAGCTTTTAGATTACACAGCTGAATATGATAAACAAATCCATAACATTTCTAGGATGATCAGTTATCTGATATTTGAATACCTTGACTAAACTGAGATACTCTGCCACGGCAGACCGTGCCGCCACTGAGAGCTTCCTAGCAGCATCATCACAAACCCAGCAATGCACGCCTCTCCTGCCCGAGTACACCCATAGGAGATGATGGAATCCAAAGTCCTCTGAACCACACAAACAGTACGTGTATGTTACAATTGTTTTCATTTGTTATGACGTTACTGTAAACTGTAAATGTGTGTTGATGAGAAGTTATGCTTACCCCGAAGTGCCCGGTCCAGAATACGGATAGCGATGATCATTAGAGTCCAGCACTTTGAGCAGATATCAGCAGCACTGAAGTAAAAAAGAAAAAAAATCACTAAATAACTGCATTTAAAACACTATTCCATAAGCATCTTATGTATTAAGATGAAAGAAGCGGAGAAGGCATCTGTATACCTGCAGCAACGTCTGACATCATCATAGTCTGTCATGTCAATGTCAAACACCAGCTCCTTCTCCAGGGCCTGGAAGGCTCCAGACTTCACTGCATTATGTTGACTGGGCTGTCAATCACAGAACCAGAGAAATTATGATCTTTTCATTTCAATATGAAACTATATTGTATGAATATCTCATCAAGTCTTTCAATTAATATGCATAAAGTTTTTTTTTAGTCAGAAAAAGCTCAAAGGCATATGCATAATAACAATATAAAAAGAAGTTTCAAAATGCTGTTTATTATATGCTGTTTTAGATATTCACCACAGGACATGCCAACTATAAAATAATCACCCTGTGGCTGTAGACTGCTCCAATATCAACCTTGTAGGGAACCATTTTCTGCATCTCTTTCTCCAGCTCATTCTGAGTGGTGAAGGACTGATATCTCACATAAATGTCATCTTTTAGGGTGAAGGAAAACTCACGGTTCTGGAAGTAGTTTTTAGACACTGCAAGAGGCAAAGTTAAGAGACGAAGGAAATTAGAAATGTTGAACTAGAGACGTAAATATTGTTACATATAAAAGTACGCATGCAGAAATCATATTGGTTAAATTAAAACGATAAAGATCGACTTTTCATTGTAAATGCACAAACTACTGAAAAACAGCATTTCAAAGACCAGCGAATCGCTCGCTGTGTGATCTCAGACTGACATGGGTAAGTTAGAGATTTACTTACCACCGCCATAACTTAACCAGCGATAGTACTGCGAAAACGGAAATAGTCTGCGGTAATAAAGCGGCAACAAGTCAGGCAAACAAGCTGGATCATAATCTGAGGTTGGCATCCTTAAAATGTTCAGTGTTTATTCTCAATGACAGCAGAGAATAAATACAGGCAGCGCGGGAAAATTCACGTAAATAGGAAATGACGCACTTGGTCCTTGTTCGTTGGTCTTCTTCTTCTTATATCTTTCCGGCAGTGTAGACGCTACTGGGCGTATTACTGCCCTCCACAGGTCAAAGTTTGAACTAAATTCTTATGTACAGTCCTGTATTATGCAAGAACTGAAGAACTACCTCAGAGATCAGTTTATGTTTATCACTGTGTCCAAACAAAGAAGTAACAGAAAACACTTTAACTCCAAATTCTGCCAATTTATCAAAAAGTGCTTTTCTTTCTGCATTATACTTCCTACATTCCAAGAAAACATGCCCTACTGTTTCCATATTCCCACATTCACATAATCCAGAAATATGCTTTCCTACAATATACAAAAAGTAATTTAACCCACAGTGCCCCAACCTCAATCTACACAGTTTAACGGAGTCCCTACGAGAAGGACAAGTACACTCCAAGCAAACAGGGGACGTCCCCCGGACGTTCCGAACGTCCGTTTAGGTCTGCAGTACGTCCGCTTTGTAACGTTCGCGGGCGGACGTTCGGAGGACGTCCGGATTTGGTCCGCTGTGTAACGTTCGCTGGCGGACGTTCGGAGGACGTCCGGATTTGGTCCGCTGTGTAACGTTCGCTGGCGGACGTTCGGAGGACGTCCGGATTTGGTCCGCTGTGTAACGTTCGCTGGCGGACGTTCTGAGGACGTCCGCATTTGGTCCTCTTTTTGACGTTCGCTGGCGGACTTTCGGAGGACATTCGTCGGAGCCAGTTTGCGAACGTCCCTGTTTCGTCCCTCATCTGCCATTTCCATTACAACACTTGAAAAATCCAGTCGCCCATGCGTGGGCTTTTATCATCAGACCTGACCAGTGTTGGGGAGTAAGTAGTTACATGTAACTACATGACGTAATTTAATTACAAAATAAATGTAACTGTAATCTGTTACAGTTACTGAGAAAAAAAAAAGTAATTAAATTACAGTTACTTATGAAAATGTTAATGATTACAAAGGGAGTTACATCTGAATATTTTCACACATATACATATTTAAAATATGAGACACCAATGTTTCAGGAGTTGAGGACACAGAATAGGACACATGCTTATTCGATAACTGTTTTATTTCCTATTTTGGTTTATGTATATGATTTTTTTTTTTTTTTTTTTTTCCCAAGGCATTGTTAGATGTATTTCCTGTTATAGCTATGCAAAGATTTGATTTCAAAAACCTACTCTTATTTCAAGGGAAGGATTCTGAAAGTGTGACAGTAATCAGTGTTGAGTACCACTGTAACGTTAACCCTGCCTGCTTTAAATGTTTCAAAATAATTAAAATTTGAAAACAATAGAAATTTAGAAAAGTAATCAAGTGAAATCAGTTACATTACTTTAATAAAGTAACTGAAACAGTTACATTACATATTACATTTTAAATAGGGTAACTTGTAATCTGTAACCTATTACATTTCCAAAGTAACCTTCCCAACACTGGACCTGACACCTTGCAACTCCGACAAAGAGTTGACAAAATTAAACTAAAATATAAACCCATATTGGATTTTAAAGGGTATCATTCCTTAAAACAAAATCCCTTTTTTTAACTGTGATAATAGAATGCAAAATGCAAAAGAATGCAAAATGTTTTGCAGATTTATATTATTATTATTTTTTTACTATAGTATAATAGATTTGAATACATTGTAAAATTAAGTTAATGTTAAATTAATAATTTTCATTTCTGGAAAAATAAAATAGGAGTAACTTCTGTAATTAAAAATGTCATCAAATCAGGCGTTTGTTTTCAGCATTTAAACATCAAAATCATGATATCCTTCAATAATATAATTGAACATATAGGCTACAATTAGGTTTATGCACTCCCCATGCATGAAGAAAATAAGGTTGCATCCCAGGAGCTCTACAAGAATGTTATAGAGTGATTAATGCAGCCAAGGAAAACATGTAGAAAAGAAAGTGGAAAATAACACAGGTACGACAAATAAATTAATTATTTTCATTTACATATTAAACTGTTGGTAAGCCGACAAGAAAAGTTATTTAGTAAAATTATTATTTTAGTTATTGCATTTAAGAATGCTATACCATGTGCAGCTCAAAAAAAAAATAAATAAAAGTAATGTAGCCTATGTCCCAATGTGGCTATAAGCAAGTGTCGATCAAATGAGCACATGATCGAATGACATCACTTTAGGGCACGCAGCATGTATCCATGGCAACGCTCAGCTGCGTAGTGACAGTTAACGGTCCTCGGTGATTCCTCAGACACGGCCTTGAGTTTTCGCTTTCTTTGGTCGAAAAGGTATTTATACTTTTATATTTGTAGACATAGCTACCGTAACCACTGTGTATCTCGTAATGCTTACATTTTATGAAAAGTTTACCTTTTTAAACGTTTGCTGAAGTTGTCCTGTACGGCTGCTGACGTTAGCCTATGTGAACACTTTCGAAGCTAACGTTAGCATGTAAAGCTGAAATGATTAAACGTATATAATATTGACAGATATTGAACTTAAATATTGAATTTACATATGGTAAAAATACACACCGATACGCCTATATGCGGCAAAAAGGCCTATGTGCGCTAAATTTCGGACCGCTTGGTCTAAATCCAAATGTGTTCATTTTGTTGTTTTAGGTTAGAAGACAATGGGAAGAATTGCCATCGGACTAACCACAGCTGACAACCAGAGACGCACACAGACACGGAAAGAGCACCGCAACTTTACAATTGTTCAATTAAAATAAACGTATTTTGCTCCATACACGTGTCTGTTGTCTTTGATTAGCCTAAAAGTAAAATAAAATGACACGTCCGCTCGACGTAAAAGGGGACCCTACACGCTGACGTCCGGGGGACGTTCGCAGAGGCCATTTAGGGGACGTCCTGGGGACCTTTTTTTGTTAGCTGTTCGTTGGTCTCGCGCCCGGCTGCTGTTTTCTACCTGCTCTGCTGCCACCTCAAGGCTCGGAAGAGAGTGGGTTATGATTATGTTGAATCGTGATGATTAAATTCACTGGTGGACTGTCCACACACCTGTTTAGGGTGTTTCTCCGTTAATACCGAGGCGCTGGAAGGGGCTCCTGCAATCCCGACTTCCCGAGACGCTACAACAGGCCGAAGAGGAATGCACTGATGTGTGGTTTAAATCAGGTGAACTCGCGCAGGTTAACAGTTTGGCCTTATAAAGTTTTTGTAAAGTACTTATTTTCCAAGGAGACTGCCTGTCTTGAACTTGAAAAATATGAGACGTGATTTGTGAAGGAGCAGCGAAAAATCAGGTAAATTATCAGGTGTGAAAAGAATACTTTTTACTGTGTCTAGTTTTCAGTCCTCATTATTGTCAAATTATGCAAGAAAAGTGAATTTATTAATTGCGTACATTAAGGGTAATTAAATGCTAACTGTGTAATTAGCCTTAGCCAAACAATGGAGTTGGACGTCCAAAATGTAACGTCATTTTTCAACACCAAATTTGACTAAACACGATGCATCACTGGTAGAAATTATATAAAAAATAAAAAAAGGAAAAAATATGACAATTCTCATGTGAATACACTACTGAACATTGTTAGCAAACGAAATAAATAACATAAGAGTGTGAATAGTGTGTTTAAAGGGGTAGTTCACCCAGAAATGAAAATTCTGTCATCATTTACTCACCCTTATGTCGTTCCAAGCTTGTAATACTTTGGTTAATCAATCTTTAAACACAAATTAAGATATTTTTAATGAAACCTGAGAGGTTTATGTACCTCCATTGAAAGTCCAGGTAACCAAAACTTAGAAGACCCAAAAAGGTCATAAAGACATTGTAAAATGAAGCAGTTTATTCCAAGTGTTGTGAAGATATATGATCGCTTTATATCACAAACATATTTACTTGACAGAATTTTTATCTCTTATCTTTATCTCTTTTTTTAAAAATCTCTTTTAGATACTTTTTGTAAATGTTAGAGGAAAAAATATTAAAATATAATTTATTATGTACTAAAATACAGTGGCTCACAGAAAATTAGTCAACCTTTTATATCTGCATTCAGCATAAAACCATCAAACACTGAAATGCTTTTTTTCATTTTCAGAGTCTTACCACAGGAGGGCAGGAATTCCTTGAGTACTGGACAGACTGCGACACAGTCTGCATGCATATTGATAATTCTGCAGCTAACACTGGATCCGATCTGCTGAGTCCACAGTCACCGCAGTAAACAGGTGAAGGTATATAAATGTTTGAATATGATGCCTGTGTCTATGTAAAGTTGTGTGGGTATAATGTTGCACTGGGCCGTCACAAGGAATATTATCCCAGGCCTTTGTCCGCTGCCATGAATGAAGGGCCCCTCTAAGTCATCCTGTGGAAGGAAAAAAACACTGTCCCAGGCCTCATGTATTGAAACAGATATTGGAATGCGTGTTTTTTGGAATGTGTGTTTTTTGATAAAGGGTCTTGTTGCTGTAAGCCTCTTGCAAACTCTCTTCATATTCATAGTGAAATTTCATAGTAAGTACCTGAAGGTAAATCCAAATGGAGTGCAGCTCATAGGAACTCTTGTACAAGTGAGAGCCCTCACAGAGAGAGTGTCTGACTGAAAGCACTTGTGTTCGAGTATACGAGTCTCATTTACACCTCTCACTGTCTTTCTGTTTATTTAGTGTTGAATTCAGTATGTTCACGTTAAGCAAGGCCTATGTGTTCCTTGTACATGTTAGAGGATTTTACTTCCGTCAGCAAGTTTCTATATTAATTACTAGCAGCTTCCTGAGTGGCTCAGCAGAGACATTTTCATGTAGCAACTGGTCAAAGCTATTTCAGGCATAATACTCTTCCCTGAATAAGTGCTTTTCCTGTCGTCCTTCGGGGATCCATTTTCAGCACTTTGAATAAATGTCTTCCTGTTCTTGAAGATATACAATCCCCTAATAGCAGAGCATGTTGTCATACTATATGGGGTAAGCTGTCACAATGCAACCTGAAGACTTTTACAATGTTGCAAACGATTTTTGTTTCGAATAAATGCTGTTATTTTGAACTTTCTATTTATCAGAGACCCACATGTGTATCACAGTTTCCACATAAATATTAAGCAGCACAACTGTTTTCAATATTGATAATAATAAGAAATGTTTCTTGAGCAGCAAATCAGAATATTAGAATGATTTCTGAAGGATCATGTGATGATGCTGAAAATACAGCTTTGCATCACAGGAATTAATTACACTTGAAAATATATTAAAATAAAAAGTTATTTTAAATTGCAGTAATATTCCACAGTATTACTATATTTTTTACTCTATTTTGGTCAATGCATGGTAAGCACAAGAGACTTAAAAAGATTAAGAAAAAATAAATACCAACCGCATACTTTTGAGTGGTACTGTAAAATTTATAATTTATAAAATGTCCTGACCTGAAATTTATTTATAAAAAATGCTTGTCCTGAGATTGCAGGTTCAGGTTTCAGTTATAATCTACCTTTATTTTATAGTTGGCTTTCACCTGAGTACATGCTAATGTGGTTTAATAATGTTCACTGGTTTAGCTATATTGCAAAAATATACTGATTTTGAAAGTTTGGAGCACAGTGCTTGAAACCCACATAAAAACTACTGCTAGAGAAAGCACACATTTGTGTAATTTGATTTTTGACTCAAAACCTCATAATTACTGAGTTATAGTTCTTGTAACAACTTCTCGTGTGACAACTAGCTCCTACATTACTGAAATTGCAGCTTGCAAACCTCTTTTTAGTGTTTGTTTGGCACAGAGTCTCTGTGTTGAGATAAATAAAATGAGGTTGGCGGTGCAAGCTCAGCACCACCTTGTTTACTTGATCAGCCATGACAGAAATAGACTGTAATGTTTGTCTTATAACAATGGCTGTTGTTGCGGGGCAGGATGAGGGGCTGGTAGAGAAGCATGAGAGGGGAGAGAGGCTTATCTGGGCGACAGGGTGAAGCATGTCAGAGCTTCAACTACGGAACTCCACCGACACACGAGTCTATTGTTCAGTTCACATCCTCCTCCTCCTGCAGTGGTGTTCTCCGTGTGTGGGTGGAAGTGACTTTTTTCCTTAGTCGAAAATCTCAAAGCCGGGCTTCCCTTTATCAGCCCTTCCTTCTGAGGAAGAAAGAGAACTTCCTTCAAAACAGGTGCAGACTGTTGATGGGGGGTTTGTGCTGGAGAGACAGACTCTGACACACTTCTGATCTAAGGAGGATGCCTGCCGTTTGAGTTTGAGTTACAGGTAACATCAATTACTAATGGTACCTCACCCAGCAACAGCTATCTGTATTATGAACATTAATACGCAGTCTTGATCATCATTTGCGTTCATTCAAATCAAATGAATTTCAAATGGGGTCATCGCACGGAAAGGGTTGCATGGATACGGTTTCAATTACTGATAAACGCAGGGCACAGGTGTTAATTAAAATGTACCGTTTTAGTTGGCCAGATAAGCGACTGTTTTCCCGCTTTCATCTTCACACTGAGAATGTACGTGTGCTCAAAAGAGAGCTGTTAAATATTTCATTTCGTATGATTTTTCTCTTTCAGGCCGTTGAAAAGTAAATCTGTGCACACACGCACCTACTCATAGACACACTTGCAACTAAGACTTTGCTGCTGTTGCTATGACTACATACTTTCTGCAGTAAATGTGTTGTCTGACACTGTAAAGTCAAAGAGAATACTCATGTTTTCATATCTACTCCTGTCTTTTCTTTCTCTCACACATACTTGCTCTTCTCAGGCATATACTCAAGGTTGTGGGTAATTATGATTACGGCTTTGTGTGACCTTGAGACTCATAAAGAGCTACCTCCAGTACCGATCTTTCTGGATATGTGGGTTGTGAATTGTCTACAGATAACTAGCAGTCATGCTCTGAATATCTTGAATTTTACTTTAATCTATGCCAGTTTTCAACCTTTGGATCCCTTGGTGGAAATTAATGTTCATATTAATGTGTTTGTTATGATGCTAAGGTTTAGGGTTGGGAAAATTGTCAAATCTGTCAAATCTTTTTAACAGACTGGTAATATCAACAAATTCAACATGTTATTTAGCAATTTTTGCAAAGCTAATTATTTTTTTCTGAATAAAAATCAACATGTCTGCTTTCTCTTGGAGAATGCAGGACCTCTTCTGCTGTGTCAGGTTGCACAGCTATTAAAATAATCGTTAGTTATTGTACATAGTCATATACTTGATTATGTACCTTATATTTTAATTGTACTAGACAACTAACTTTAAAGTTACTTATAATATTAATATATAATATAATAATTTGGCAGACCCTCTGCAATCCCACCTTGGACCCCCTGTTGTAGACCCTGCTTTAGTCTGTATCAGTCTGGAGCTGCTCCAAATTCTCTAAAATCTCTAACTTTGTCTTTAGTGCTTATGCTGATAATGATAAGCTATGGCAGCAATTTTCTTAAAATATATCTTTAATCATCTGTTCATTGTCTGGCATATCGTCGGTTGCTGTGATACATGATTGATAGCATATTATACACATGGAATTGCAATCAGACTTCATTGTTGTATATCATTGTTTGTTTACTGGTTTTACAGGAAAAGATTGTATCAAAGTACAAATAAAGACACTTTTTTTTGCATATAAGAAACAAGTTACCAATATCTGCATGATATTGCGGCATATACAATAATTTCGAGAAGTTGCTCTACTCTGCTGTGATTGTGGGCACTACTGCATGTGTAATGCACCCTGGCCTAATTAGTTATTTACAGTGTCACACCATATGTCAAAATTTGTCCTTAAGAGACATAAATCTCTCTTTTTAGTATCATATCCAGATTATCACATTCAGTACATGCAGCTTTATCTTCATAAAACAGACCGTATTATATAGGATTAGTTAACTTGTACAGGCACAGGTCAATCAGAAGTCAAACACCTGAGCCCAAGCATGGGACATCTGAACAGTTTAAAGCTTATAAATAGGTCAGTTTTTTTTTTTTTTTTTTCCAGATTTTTATACACTAAATCATTGTTGTTCAACCTACATTTTCAGCTGTAACCAGCAAAAACCCTGTGCTACTTTAAACTCCAGACATGCATAGCCATCCTGACATGTCCAAACACAACCCACACCTTTATCCTTCTCTATGGCCCAGAGACCCAGATGCCATAAAACCACGGTTGGCTAATTAAACAGCCAAATATGCTCATCCATTATAAGCATACCTCAGGGGTTCACCGTGACACACTGTACATATGTGTGAGAGTGAGTGATAGTGGGGGTTGGGTGTACCTCATAGGTTTTAGGGAAGCCTTGGGGACCCCATTGGCAAGAAAAAGCCCTTGGCAGTGTGAGAGGTATGCTCATATGAGGGCACATGTGTGCGGTTGTTTTGTTCTGTTGCCAACGCAGCAGAAATCAGCTGTGCAAGACTCTTGCAACACTACCATATTAAAATAATCAAATATGACTTTGTTTTTTTTGGCAGAACACAAAAGAAGATGATCCACTGTTGTTTTGGACCCCATTTACTTTCATTGTTTTTTTTGTTTTTTTTGTTTTTTTTTGAGGGTTTTCCAAACTGGGTTTGGAATTATTATTATTATTGAAATGTTAACTTAAAATCTTTAATGGTACTTATATTTGATATATTTTACAAAGGTATTTAAAGGTAATTGAAATGTTAAAATCTGTGAAAATTAGCAATAAAATATTTAAAAGTATCTGATATATACCCAATATTGTCTGATACTGATACATGAAAAGATTTGATAACCAATATGCTGCTGATGTATCATGCATTTTTAAAAAGGATGTGTAATATAAATCAGAAATGTATGATGATGTGAGTTGAGAGGTTCACATTGTTTATGCTAATATATGAATAAATTTAATATGCTGATTATGTACATTCATTTCTCCTGAGGCCACGAGGCCAGCAGTTGTTCTTGTGCGTGTGTGTGTGTGTGTGTGTGTGTGTGAGAGACATGCTTTCTGCTCCAGTGAACAGAGTCACCTTGACTGATTCAACAAGGGTTGACTGCGCTTGTTGCTTTGAAGCAGCACTAAAAGTACCTTTTAAACCTTAAAACAACATTCCTCTGATAATGTAAGTGAGCAGGCGAATAACACAAGCAGAAAAGGTGCATAAGAAAGGGGAGACGGCACATTTGAAGGTCTGAACTCGCATACGGTTCTAGATGATCTATGGCATTGTTAGCATTGGAGTCACGGTGGCTGGTTTGATGGCTTCGTGTGTGTGTTTGTGTGCGTATCTCTATGGCAGACTGCAGCTCGTCAGTAATTGGAGAGTATATTTCATTCCCTCCTTTACTGATTTCTCCCCCGTTTCTCTCACTCACTAGGTTTCTGTCTGTTGGATGTGAGGGATTGGCAATGAGCTGGCATTCTGTCATTCCCTTACTTTACACCCCAGAGACCTCAGAGGAGAGAGGGACTGGGGCTGTTTGGGTGGAGAAGACTTCAAGCAGCTGGATGATGGCGCTCTTTCCCTAAGCATTCCCTCTCTGATGCCATATTTTTCTTTCATGACGTCCCTCTTAAAATCACGCTTAACAGACTCTGCTGTTTTATCCAGGTTATATCTTTTCCTTTTCCTAGAAATTTCCTTTGAAAGTCATGCCTTAACCTGTGACTGGTCAAGGTCGACTTGATCTAATGCATTAAATGAAAGAGCTGCACATGGTGAGCTTGTGAACATGTACACTACCGTTTAAAGGTACTAGACTAAAGAACTGACTGAGGAACACGATGTAGATAAGTGCTTTTGAACTGGCTTTGCTTCAGGATGTAGAATTTCATTGGAACTCAAGTGCTGATCCAACACAATATACCAAAATAAAAATAAAAAAATCTAATCAATAAAACAATTTATTAATCTATTTATTATTAAAAACAGTTGTAATATTGTTTTGTATTAAATTATAAATTTATATTAAAAACGTATATTAATATATCTACTTTGTAATTTATTAATACCAAAAACTCAAGGGTTGTAATGCTTCTCGCTGGTCAATAATTGCTAGTCAGTAATTTACAGCATAAATTTCTACCTAATTTGATTTCTTCTATCAATTGAGAGATGGATTTGTGCCCAAATATCATAGCATTTAATGGGTGTTTGAAGTTGATTGCCTGTTTGTTTTTGCTGTCCAAACTATACCTGATTAAATGGTTACTTGCAATTAATTTTTTTCTGCTTTTTCGGAATAGACCTATATAACCCAACTGTTGGTCTACCACAATTGAGAACCACTAATGTAGAGTAATATAGAACTTTGTGAACAGATGGATAGTGTAGGGACTTAATGCAAATATCAATGACAGAGTTTGCCCTATTGGTATGTGATGCAATTGAGAAAGCCTGGATGATTTGCAAGCTTTAGAAACTGAATATAGGCTAGATAGATTCATAAAGAAAATCGATGGACCAAAATTGTTCAAGGTATATTTATTTATTTAGTTAAAGCTATTTTTACCTAAAAATATCACCATATATTCCATGGCCTTGTCTGCTCGTCGGATGTGTGTACAGTGCTTATTAAAGGGCAGATGCATACAGGAAATCTTTTTATTGTTTCTGCCTCTTTATTATTCAGTACACTGTTTCATTGCATTCTACTGTATTCCTGCAGAATCACATTATTTAAGCCTGGGTTTTCTTAGACCTGTTGGCCTAGTTTTGAGTGCCATAAAGAGGTAATTCAAAAGTCTGTCATATGAGGTTCTTTGTCTTATGAAATTATTTCCCGAAATTTAAGATACAGGGTCCACACTCGTTTTGACTAATGAATTTCCAGGAATTTTCCAGTTTTTTATGGTTCTGCAATTCATTTGATAGAGATTGCTGGGAAACATTTTTATTTTATTTTATTTCATTTCTATGTTAAATGTATATACAGATTCTTTAGACATGTCACTTTTCTCATTATATTTTGGTCTGCCTCTGGATCTGCAGTTCTTAACATGTAAAAAGGTTATAAAAATGAAAATATTTTTCGATGAGTCATTTTCTCCTAATGAGTGCTGGCACTAAAAAGAAGCAAACATTTACACAATTTACTGACCAAATCCAGGTTTTAATTTAATTTAAGAGTGACACATGACATCAGAGACAGGAAAAATAATAAACAATATTCCATATAAAATAGATTGTCTGAAACTAAAGAATAAAACAGAACCAGCAATAATCAACAATTAATAACTTAGTTACATTGCACACACAATCATACTGTCTTGTTTTGAATTTGTTTCCTTCACAGACTTCATTTAAAGGGCTGTACAAAACTGATTATGCACAACATATGTACGTCCAGACTTCAGTAACAAAAGGAAGATTGTGGAGGTCCACCACATCAAACATATAACATATAAGAGTGCTACTAAACCAGACAACGGTAACAAATTCATATCAAGATGATGGTCTGTAAGATGATTTATGTTTCAAACTATAAACTATAGCCATAAAAAAACATTTGTTATGCTACAGTGAGAAAACTTGTCCTTGTTTTCACTTTTACACCCTGTTTCTCTCTCTCAACTTCTCTCGAGTGGTTTTCGGACATGTAGTCCAGCTCTGATCAGTGCATGTAGCATGAAGTAATGAACAACATCCTAAAGCTTCTTTCAGATGAACTAGACTGAGAATTTACAAAGTCAGTGATATAATAATAACAAAGTAGTACAAATGTGCGCTTAAGGCAAGGCACAGTATTTTCATTCTCATAATGACCATGCAAATTAAGATTTGACTGAATTTGCAGTTTTCACAATATCCAGTGCTACATTTTGGATTAAATTAGTGAAAATTAAATGTATTTATTTTTTTTTGTTTTTGAAAGAATTCTTTTCTGCTCACCAAGGTTGCATTCATTTGATCAAAAACACAGTAAACGGTAATATTGTGAAATATTACAATTTAAAACGTTTTTCTATTTTAATATATTTAAAAATGTCATATATTCTTATGATGGCAAAGATGAATTTTCAGCTGTAGCTTTTACTGACCCCAAACTTTTGAACGGTAGTGTAAATTATTTCCCAAACCATTTCTTTGATCATATTAAATTTGATGAACTACTTTAGTTGGAAGTTATTCTGAGGTCAGATTCTTCGTAATGCTGTCTCATCTGGCTTCTCAGTTCATTTCTACTTGGCCATTTATAAGCCCAAAGTGAGGATTTAGTTGTTTTATGATTAAGTATTACACAACCAGGGGTAGTGGGATTTAAGACCGAGATTACCAGAATGAGGCTTAGCATGAGAGGAGAGTCCTCTGTGACAGTGATCTGACCGAATGCATGAGAATCACTGAAATTATAATGCAATCTAAATCCAGCCATGAGAATAACCAGTAACTTCACCACATGACAAGAGAAGTCGGCTCTTTACAGGCATGTTATTGAAAATTAGGTGTTGTGGCAGATTTTAAGATTACTTTAAAAGAAAAGTCAACTGGAACATTCAAATTATCTTCTTGCTTATACAACATTGATCAACATTGTTTTGGTGGACTGCAATATCCCTTAGTAATCCCCCTCATGACCTTTCCAGTCCATCTCTAAAATTATTTCAATAAAAGATCTTGTTTTCTAAAAAAGAACGCTTGGAACATCTGGAAGGGGTCTTTGTGGCAATAACTCCTGCTCTATACTGAGAAATGGCCTTGGCAATGCTGGGCTTCTCCTCATTGGCTGGAATTTATGACCCATTTTCTAAGGGCAGAAAGCTCAAGAAGGACTACAGTAGAGATGAGAGAGAGAGAGAGTGAAAGAGTGTGTCAGCATGTCCAATCCATCTGGATTGTACAAATGTGATTGGATGCTTCATCTAGCAGATTTATAACACTGTCTGCCTTTTTCAGGAGGACATAAAATCTTGTTTGGCTCCTCACCTTATGCTTGCATGAGATCTCACATCGTAGATCAGTGCCAGAGACTTTAGCTAATACAAGTAAAGCATAATTCTGTATTGAAACAGCAACTAATGCCAACCTGTATTCAATCATTCTCTCACTTTCCATTCAACAATCGCGTCCATATTCACTAAAGTGCGTACTGTGTAACAGAAACACATCCTCTTCCTTTAAATATTAAATTACGTTCACAGCTCATCCCACATTCCCATACATGTATGCACGCTAACAAATAAGACTACCCACAAAAATATCCCACAGTGTCCAATATTCACGGCATTTCCTTCTTTGTCTGACTGATTGATCATTGATACAAAATGCAGTTCATGTAAAGCCAGATGCTAGTAAAGGGAACTCAATCGATACTAGGATGTGTAATAGCCGAAAACCTTGAACAATGGCAGCAGCTCTTTGTCATAGGGATGAGTGTGTTTGCAGGTGGGGTGTCAGAATGGAAGAACAACAACATAAGTGTAGAGAGAGGGAGGGGTCATGACCTTCTCCTCTCAAACCCCCCTACCCCCAACCAACCCTTTCGAAGAGCGAAAATATCTTTTTTTTTTCTTTTTTTTCTGGAACTGGAGTGGCACACATGGAGCTCACATGATGGAACAGCTCTTGGTTCTCTCCTTGCTGAAGGAGGAGGTCAGGAGCTCTGCTTTGCTGGGCAGGTGAAGGAGACGTTTGGACAGCCGGCGAGTGGGGCTTTGCTTTATGGGGGGCTGCAGTTTGTTGAGGCATGTTAGTGCCGCTGAGCGGAACACACTGTGGATGCTCTTCTCCGATGTGAATGCAGAGCACTCTAGGTACACCTCTGCTCCTACCTGCTTTGCCAATAAGGTGCCCTACAAACAGAAAAATAGACAGAATGCAGTCAGAGATGGAAAAAGTGATGCGAGGAGTCTAGAAAGGGTGTGATCGACTGACCTGCTCATGGGAGATGGGTGTCAGTCTCTGATTGGACAGCTCCATCAGTGTGCAAACATCTGTTCTCAGGTCTGTCTTGCAGCCGACTAGGATTATTCGAGTACTGGGGCAGAAATCCATGATTTCGGCTTTCCACTGCAGGGAGAGAGCTGTTAATATACTGCAGAAATCAT
>NW_015631050.1:2009-3186 GCF_001515625.1 Sinocyclocheilus rhinocerous | reverse complement strand
TCTCCCTGACATGGCTGCTTCAACACTAACTGCGGTTACTGAAACCACGCCTTCTTTCTTTGCGTGCACATTTGGGCGCATTATGTAAATATTTCCACACGTGACGTAGACATGTGGGGACGTGTTTAAACGAGGCGTTTTAGGAGGGCGTGGACCAGTCTTAACTTTTATAAAGAATATCTCTTTGGGTTTGCGACTTTAGTCTTTGCAACTTTAGGGATCTTATCTATTCACGAACAGCTTGTAACACTCCAAAGAGAAAGGAAAACTTGAAATCGCATCATATGACCCCTTTAATGTATTTAAAACCAGTTATACATTTTTATATCTTTTGTAAAAAATGTTTTAGTTTTTAATTACATGTATTATTTTTGACATAAAAATATTTCAATTGTAGATCCTCTGTGTGAGGGGTCATGGATCTTTTCAGATGTACTGTAAAACTCAATAGTAAGACATCTCCCTGTATCTGTTATACTAGGTAGCAATTGCTCTTGACACCTGACCGTAGCTACTGTTTGAAAAACAAATTATAAAAACTGTATATTCCTCTTGAATCAGATTTCTAATGATAAGAGCTACAGGAGTGGGCCACACCAGGCCCGTCAAAGGCTCAGTCGCAGCCTCTCATGCCCGTCTGGTCTTTGATCTGGAGAGTGTGTGAAGAGATGCCTGAAGCAGCGAGAGCCAGATGAGCAAATTCAATCAAAGCTTCTGTAATTAGTCGTGATTACAGTGTGTTTGTTCATGTATACTGATAAGTGATTGCGTCTGCACGAGCATCTACCGCTTTGCCAGTGTTCCTCCTGCGTCCCCACTTAACGAGGCTGTGCACAATTAACAAAGCCTAACTAGCTTAATGAGGGAATAGATGGGAGCTGTTTGATTGGCTTCTCCAGCTCTGGGCCCGTATTTATCAAGCTTCTCAAAGTGCCATTTTAGTCTTAAGTGCTGAGAATTCATTAAATTTACTCCTACTTTCAAATTTAAGTATCAAAACAAGTTATCAAATTTCTTAAAGCTAAGAATCACTCTTACTCTCCCAGTTATTTAAGACCGCTCGAGAGGTCTCTCAAGTGGTTAGGAGTTGCCAGTAGGGGCTTGTGATGACGCTGAGGAGACAGAGACGTGCGCAAATCTTTCAGGAGAGGAAGAATGTTCTTGAAATGTTTGACGA
>NW_015631050.1:981-1546 GCF_001515625.1 Sinocyclocheilus rhinocerous | reverse complement strand
AGACGATTTGTTTCCTTACCATAATGTATTCTCTTGAAAATTCTTTATTGTCAAATGTGTGTTGAATTTAACCATTCGATGTGAATCTATATGAGAATATTCTTAAATAAGGAAATCTATTCAGTGATTGGTCCATGCGTATTTCGTCATCCAAAATTTGTGGAAGTTTGTGGCACAGCAAAGTGTCGTGAGTCAACTCTAAGACTGACACTTAAGATTTAGTCCTACACTTCGCTTAAATTACGACTGAGATGCTTGATAACTAACTTTTAAGCGCAGCTTTGATCCAAGAAGTTTTTTACACTCAAGTCAATTCTTAGCAGCGTTCTTGAGAGTAATTCTCAGAGGCTTGATAAATACGGGCCCAGATCTTCCATGCAAGTTTCTGAGTCAGCTGTTGTGCATGATAAAATGTATTTTCCCTCACAGTTACCCTTTTTACTTCTGGGCCCGTATTCACAAAACATCTTAAGGCTAAAAGTAGCTCATAACTTGCCGATTTAGGAGTAAATCTTAAAAATAATGGGCGTGTCAGTCCTAAATTTAGGACTCCTAAATTTTTGTT
>NW_015631050.1:0-540 GCF_001515625.1 Sinocyclocheilus rhinocerous | reverse complement strand
TCCACATGAAGTGGCGAAATCATGCAGTCCGTGATGGACAAATCGTTAACGGCTAGTCTTTGTGGTAATATAGTACATCGGGCAGGACATCCATATGCTCACCTCACATTCATCGACCTCAAATATGGCTTATCATCTGAAATATGTATGTAGTAGCAACTTTACATGGCAGCTCAATCTAATGTTAGCCTAGAAAAAAGTGCGCAGTTCACGTGTTTGTGCGGAGTGTGGAAGCTGAACAGTAGCGCGCTTGGGCTACTGCATGACAGTTGGAGGCACTGGTGCGATCATTTGCTCTTAAAATACTTCCTGTATGACCTTTTTGGTCATACAGATAAGAGTAATGCATCTTTTGTATCTGTAAAGACTCTACGTTTATTCCTGTGCACTCAGAATAACAACGAAACGTTGCGCTTTTGTAAAATAATGAAAGCAAACAGGATGCGCTTTCTGCCGTCTCGGACTCTGTGAACTTGAGCACGTCACTTAGAAACTTTGTGTATGCTTGCCTTATTACAGACATGAAAAATATATCTATAG
>NW_015631049.1:3390425-3400815 GCF_001515625.1 Sinocyclocheilus rhinocerous | reverse complement strand
TATATATATATATATATATGTGTATGTGTGTGTGTGTGGGTGTGCGCTTTTCTTTGTCGTTTTGCTACCATACTTTCTTACAGGTAAAAAAAAAAAAGTTTATATTTGCATCTGGCATTTTTTTTTTAAGATTTTTTTTTTCACCTAAAAGAACACTTTTTTTTAGCTTTTTTGGGGGGGGTTGTGAGCAACTGCTTTAAAGATATTTTCTCAATGTCAGCCCTCTGGTGCATTTGAACAAGAAGCGCTGGGGTTATAGTTTGATGCTCTGACAATATCCTGCACTTTGTGTGTGTGTGTTTGTCTGAGGGGTGTGTTTCTGGGTGAAAGTCATATTTGTTTATCGCTGTGTGCGGATCGCTGAACAGCCCGGTCCTGTTTCCCCCCTCTCACCGGGGAAACCTGGCTGTTGCTGCTAGCAACAGATAAAACGCGCTGTTAACCTCAGCAGGGTTTCAACACATCAGTCACACAGGGAGATAAAGGTGGAAGCTTCGAGGCCTCACACACACACAAAGAGGCTTTTGGTCCCTTCATGGGAGCTGAGATGAAACACACACTTGCATAGTCCAGTAGCTAAACATAAAGGCGGTTCTGAGACGTAGCGACTCAATGGAAACAAAAATATTTTTCACAGACCGCACAACATAGTGTTAAAGCAGCGGTGAAGGCTTCTCTCTTTGAATAGTGATGAATGGTAACTTCATTTTCACCTTGGATTGCTTTTCTTTTCCACTGGAGATGGACCCTCTTTTCTGTCTCACACACATTGCGGTCGGCTTAATGCGAGAGAATGGAAAGGAAATGTGAGAGTAGTTCAGATGTTGGGAATTAACTGCTAATTGCTTTTCCTGTTTAAGCTTTTTGCTCTTAATGCTGTTTAGTCTTTAATTATTCATGGCTATGTGGTCCGGCATGCTTTCTGAATTAAGCTCTAAAAATGAAAATATGCCTGGAACGATTGTCCCAAGGCCTGACTTACTATGCAGCTCGCAGATGTAAGTTAATACATATTCAAAAGCTTGTTTCTTCAGCCCGTTTCAAAACAACTTAGGCTTTCCATTATGACATTATGAATTAAGATATTATTTAGAGGGAATGTTTGAAAATGTATTTTTAGTTGTTCTTTTAATTAAAACCCACTCTGTGTTCAAGCCTCAGCAGACTTCATAAGAAATGTGACCCTCTTCACCTTTCTTTTATAGTATTAATATTGTCTGTTTTCTTTCATTTTTTTTAACTTTTCAATACTTTTCAAGTATTATTATCATAGCTTCTATGATGGTGATTTTTATCAAACTCCTACATTTACAGTATATTTTGGCAGCCACTTTTATTCAAAGTGACTTAAAGTGCATTCAAGGTTTACATTTATCTGTCTGTGTTTTCCTTGGGGATCGAACCTATGAACTTGGTGTTGCTTGCACAATGCTCTACCAGTTCAGATTTTCTGGCAAATGATAAAATGGGTGAACAAGCCTATTATCCATTCATTAGAGGAGGAATCTGAACCATATAAAGGTCAAAATAGGTTTTCAACCCTTTCATGGCCCAGTCACTCTTACTTAGATTTTCAACCAACCCAGGGACAGGCGTGTTAGAACGAGCCATTTTAGGTAGGCGTGGTTGACTCTAAACTTTTATAAAGAATATCTCTTTGGATTTGAGACTTTAGTCTTTGCAACTTTACAGATCTTCTTTATGCACCAAGAGCTTGTAACACTCCAAAGAGAAAGGAAAACTTGAAATCGCATCATATGACCCCTTTAAAAGAGCTAGATTTATCACTAATACTTAATGACAGATCATTCGGTTTATTGGTGGTTAAAAATGTCTTGAAATTAAAATAAATAAATAAATATTTTTTCCTATATAGTATATACACTACCACTCAAAAGTTTGGGGTTGGTACGATATTTTTGTAAATGTTTTTGAGTCTTTTAGGCTCACTAAGGCTGCATGTATTTGATCAAAAATACAGTGAAAACAGTAATATTGTGAACTATTTAAAATAACTGTCACATGATCCTTCAGAAATCATTCCAATGTGCTGATTTGGTGCTCAAGAAACATCAGTGTTAAATACAGTCATGCTGCTTAATAAATATTTTTTTGTGGAAACTGTGATGCATTTTGATGTATAGAAAGTTCAAAAGAACAGCATTTATTTAAAATAGAAATCTTTTGTATCATTATAAATGTTTTTACCATTATATATATATATATACAGTAATATATTCCATTCATCCATCCTCCCTCTCTCTCGTCTTCTGCAGCACAACTCGCATTTCCTTCAGAACATATAAAAGTGGAGACGCCTTTTGATAGGCTTCAAAAGACGTATTACTATCTTTCTCTGTTTCGTAGTGTTCATACTGTAGTAATGATGTCTTCTGACTGTCGTTTTCTAATTTAAAATGGCCTGTCATTTATGTTTTCAGTCATCTTTTCTTTTCTCCTCCATACCAGTAGCATAATTGGCCACTTTCACAATATTCATTAAACCCAAGCAATGTACTTTTTTTTAAAAATTTTTTTATTGCCTGCAAATTGTTCATCAGTACGCGCTGCCTTCTCACATTCCAGCAATAGCGACGGCTTGTGTCTTTGTAGCTATGTGAAAATAGTAACGAATGTAAATTGCTATGCTATGTTATATGTGCTATTGCTCAATCAGGCCTTAATTACATGTTGCCTCTGCCTCAAAAAGCATTTAACAGAGGCTTGAATGCCTTAATGAGGAACGTAATGAACAGTCATGATGTTTGGTTGTTCGCCTGCATAGCACCGGCATTTTTATAGACTCCATTTGCCATTTGCATCAGCAAATTACAATGGCTCGATATCATTATCCAAAGACGACCCGATCATAAATTAAACCTCCAATTACAAACATCTATTTGTTGGGAGAGAAAATGAGCGGTGTGGTTTTTATTCATTCTGAGAGAGAGATGAGGGATGCCAAGCACCTTTGTAGATTATTCTCGGTGGAGGCATTTATTCACTTTATTGTTTGGCTGCTAGCTCGGTCTCCTGACTGAAATGGGAAGCTACATTAAAAGCTCATTAAGGTCTGTGCAGCGCAGTGAGACCGAGGGATTCTCCACTTGTCCACTCTGCTCCAGTGCTGGACTTCCTTTTTTGCAGATAGAGATGGGTTGGGTAGATAACGGAAAGTTGAGAGGTTATCAAAGTTATCAGGACCGCCGCAGAAGTCTTCCCATCTAGAATAGTGTTCTCTTGTATAGTGAAGTAAAGGATACAGTGTGTTCATTCATTCATTAATTCATTCATTCCATAATAACAATATATTTACATATGTATGTATTTATTTTAGTGGGGGTATGATATGTCCTGTAATTTATCTAATGGTTATGTTTGTTTGTTTGTTTATTTATTTCATAATATTTATTTATTTATTTATTTATTTGTAGTAGTAGTAGTAGTCATAGTATTTTATTTTTATTTTTTGAGTATTATCATTCATTATTATTATATTATTTTTATGATCATTTTATTATTATTATTATTATTAAAGGATGATGATCTGGACACATTTTTTAACATAAAATTTAAAAAAAGCCTAAATAAGCTAAATAATTATTATATATAATTGTGCATTACTAACTAATTATATTTATTAATTTTAATATTTTTATTTGAAAAGTAATTAATTCATATTTTCTTTAATGATTCAACTGTGACAAAACACATCTTACATTTATTGTGAGGCTGGGCTACTTTATTTTTGAGAAATAATACTTCTGTGACACTCTGTTATTGACAATGTCTTATTCCAGTTGATAGCAGATCCTGGATCTGCTATCAACTGTCCTGGAGTTTTATTTAGTTGTACAAGTTTGACTTTTTCCTAGAGGAAAACTGGTGTGGCCCAGCTTACCCCTCTCTCCTCTAGAGTCTTCCCTCCTCACAGGTTTGTGTGCTGCTTTGTAAAGCATGTAGCTGTACAGATTCAGACTGCTCTCTTGATATGAAATGGGTGGAGAGTTGAATTGGAAGTGATGTAGAGCTGCCTCTCAGCAGTCAGTTTCATTTTCACACCTTTTCTCAACACCCATCCTCATTTTCTCTCTTTTCCCCTCGCTCTCTCCTCCTCTTCCTCCCCATCCCCCCCTTGTGCAGTCCCTCTGCGGAGCTCCCCTGCACCACGGTGTGATTACACAGGAAAGGGAGCTCTATAAATCATGTGGATTTATAGCACTATAGTTAATAACGCAGCTGTGGGCGTATAACGAGGCTCTCTCAGGTGTCTTAAACGCCCAGCGCCCGGAACACGTCAGCTCTCTGACCACCCCACAGGGAATCACAGCACATTAAAACTGGCTCATTATCAGAGCAGAACCGCCATTTAACATAGAACTCCCTTATCATTTTAACATTGACTCAACCTCATCCATTAGTTGGATATGGGCTGACAAAGGCCGTTTTTTAATACTAAGGATTAAATTATCCAAAATGCATCAGTATGTCTGTTTGTTGTATGTTTAAATTCATACTGTTGTGTTCTTAGTGCTTATATGGGATTTCTAAGGTACTGCAGTAATTCAAAATTACATTTATTTGCAAATGGATCGATATATTGTTCTAATTATTTATATTTGCATTATATTTACATAGTTATATATTTAATTATTTCAGTAAACTTCCAAGTGGGAACACAAGATTAATTTTTTATTTAATCAGAAATAATCTAGCTAACTTTATTTATTTATTTATTTATTTTATTCTAAAATATATGTGAAAATTATAGGAATTTTATTTTATTTCATTTCACTTCATTTCTTAGCTATAATGGGAGGCCTTCAAATATTGTGTTGGACAATTACATTTATGCATTTAGCAAACACTTTTATTCAAAGTTACTTACAAAAGAGAAAAGACAGCAATTTGTCAAAAAGGTCAAGAACCACTTTCTTCGAGGCCATCATTTTTAAGGGTGGCCTCTTTTTATTTGGACCAGTGTATAAAGACCTTAGCAACCGCATAGCAACGAGAACTTCTTATTAACCTCATATCAATGTTCTGGCAACCATTTGGAACCCTAGCCTCATAACGTTGAGTTTTGGATAGGTGAGCACCACTGAATTTGTCTGTGTTTTTTAGCATATGAAACATTTGTATGCAATAAACAGCAAAGATGCACTTATTTTATTCTATGTTTCTTCAGCTCTGTTCTTTTCTTATGATCTCAGGCTGTGTTTGGCACGCTAGTTCTTGACACAATCTCAGAGGAAATACCTGTGCTGCTTTCTGGGTTGTGTTTCAGCCTGAGACCCATTGCCAAATCTCAGCATGAGGGGTGGAACAAAAGCTTTCTCTGAATAAAAATGCTTCAGGCATTGAACAGACCTCCTCTACTGTGAGACAAAAGACCCGCAGGCCTTACAGAACCCTGAGAGCCTCCCTGCCACCCAAACAAAGGCAGAAATTAAGCAGCGCTCGGAGCGTTACGGCTCTTACACACAAGCTCAAATGTTTCTTTTATAGCTCTAGTTGGTTTCAACATGGCGTCTCTCCTAAAGGAGAGAAGAGAGCTCTGCCTATTGCCTTTTGTCAGGGCTACAGGGAGGGAAGTTGAATTTCATCATCCTTTTTTTTTTCTTCTCCATTTCCTCCCTACCTGAGATTTTTACACCTCCTATAACACTTTCTGTGTTAGTTTTATTAAGAGCTCTGAAGATTTAGTTTTGTAGCCTTCTGGTGGTGTAATGATGTTTTTTATATAGTCTTGTTGATAACCTCTCAACTTTAGTTTATAGTCTTTTTTATAGGATTATAGTCTTGTCTTGAGTCTTATATATACATTTGGACAGTTGAACAGTCTAAATAATGTGCAATTTGTACTTCGTAAGTAACTTCACTTTTTTTAAAGCAGCGATTGTTCACATAGAAAGCCCCATGCTAAATTTAACTAATAAAATGCAGCTAATCATATAATCATACATATTTAGCATAACAAAATAAATAGACATATCGGCTCTTAAAAGGAAGGAGAAAATGTTTTCCTTTTTTTTCATACAGTATTTTGATTTGGACATCAAAAACACGGTGTTATGATATTTTATATTTTTATTGACTGGTTTTGACATAGTTTTGATGACTTTGCTATTCTAAAGTGTGGAAAATATTTATAATACCATTCAGATGTTGTCATTTTTATGCATTAAATTATCAAAAGTCAAAATAAAGACATGTATAATGTTACAAAATATTTATTTTTCAAATTATTGCTGTTTAACATTTCTATTCAACAAAGGCTCTGCCTATTGCCTTTTGTCAGGGCTACAGGGAGGGAAGTTGAATTTCATCATCCTTTTTTTTTTCTTCTCCATTTCCTCCCTACCTGAGATTTTTACACCTCCTATAACACTTTCTGTGTTAGTTTTATTAAGAGCTCTGAAGGTTTAGTTTTGTAGCCTTCTGGTGGTGTAATGATGTTTTTTATATAGTCTTGTTGATAACCTCTCAACTTTAGTTTATAGTCTTTTTTATAGGATTATAGTCTTGTCTTGAGTCTTATATATACATTTGGACAGTTGAACAGTCTAAATAATGTGCAATTTGTACTTCGTAAGTAACTTCACTTTTTTTAAAGCAGCGATTGTCCACATAGAAAGCCCCATGCTAAATTTAACTAATAAAATGCAGCTAATCATATAATCATACATATTTAGCATAACAAAATAAATAGACATATCGGCTCTTAAAAGGAAGGAGAAAATGTTTTCCTTTTTTTTCATACAGTATTTTGATTTGGACATCAAAAACACGGTGTTATGATATTTTATATTTTTATTGACTGGTTTTGACATAGTTTTGATGACTTTGCTATTCTAAAGTGTGGAAAACATTTATAATACCATTCAGATGTTGTCATTTTTATGCACAACTATTTTGTCACTGATAATGAAGTTTCTTGATCCCCAAATCAGCATATTAGAATGATTTCTGAAGGTCATGTGACACTGAAGACTGGAGTAGGACTAAATTGCATTTTAAAATATTATAAAATAGAAAGTTATTTTAAATAGCAATAATATTTCACAATGTTGATGTTTTTTCTGTATTTTTGATGAAATAAATACAACCTTGGTGAGAGACTTCTTTCAAAAACATTTTAAAAAATCTTACTTTTGAAAGTTAGTGTATAATAAAAAATTAATAGATGTTCTCAAACTTTTGAAAGGTTTAAAAGTCTTTAAACAAATCTGTAGACGATGTTTTCTGTTATGTTCTTACTATGTATTTTGAATGTCAGTTGCTTCCTTTTCACAACATTAGTTTCAGTATGTGTCATGCTTGATGTGTAAGATCACACTCTCCCTGCTCAGGCGTTAAAGGTAGTCACCAGTATATTTATGCACTGGCCACTTAAATGAGCGCGAGTGCGATATGGAAAAAGACAGAAAGAGAAAGCGAGAAGAAGGGCAGCAAAAGAAAAGATTAAATACAAGCAGAAGTTTTTTTGTGGTTTTAACACTAGCACTATTCACTCTCACCTCACCTCCTCTGTGGCTTTGCTTCAGGCTAACAGTTGCACCCCAGCGGGTACAACCCAGATTTCCTGTAGCAAACGAGCATGTTTATCTGCTCTTTAGGTGTCTCCACACAAACTTTTATGACACCTTCTCGTACTAATCCTCAGTTTCAAGCTCCACTGTCATCTCCACCCCTGGTCAGTAGGACTGGCATGTCCCAGACCGGTCTCGGCTACATGCCATTTTCCATGCCCGCTAGATCTCTTAGATTGTGGAGGCATTTGAATGTTTACGAAAAAAGGAGGTTATCATGTCCTCATTGCAGAAATTGAATGGTTGCACAGGCTCGTCACCGAAGCAGACCAGTTACAGTCACTTATTATTGTTTTGTCATTTGTTTTGAACTACAGTATGCTGATAACGCAATAGGTAGAGTAGTGATATTTCATGTAAGTGATGTAAACTTATTGTTAGCTTGGGTGTTTGTGTAGACAAAGTAGGGCTGGGCGATATAGCTAAAAAAATTATCAATAATATAATGTTTCATATCGTTCGGTATCGATAATTATTGACATTTTTTATAACCTTTTTTAAAACAAAGTCTCTAAAAAATGCGCTGAATATGCGTTCTGTGTGAATGGCTTGGTTTCGGTTTTAACCTAATCAAGATCTTCTTCACATTGAGCTTCTATATTTCTCTAATATTTTTAATGAATAACGCAGCAGCGGCGTTATATCGTGCGCTATATCGAACATTTTTTTCTATCGTTATCGAAGAAGGTGTACCGTCGATAGATATCGATACCGTTTTATCGCCCAGGCCTAAGACAAAGTATTATCATAATATTAGAATTATGACAGTAGTTGGTGGACCTGATGATCATGTTAAATATGTTTAAAATAGGGCTGTCAAAAAAAATTCGAATTTCGAATATTCACCGAATTTAAAATAAAAATCCACATTCAAATGCAAAAACGTTGCATTCTAATTTTAGGTGTGCGTTAAGGAGGCAGCCTTATCAGTGGTGCACAAGATGTGATGAAGATGTAAGTGTCGTTGCATTACAATGTTTTTGTTAGCCTATCCAGTTGAAGCCACTAGATGTGGCGCTGCTGCGTTGTTCATTAAAAATATTATGGAAAAAGAGAACATAAATGCGGAGCAGATCTTGTTTACATCAAAACTGAAACCAAGCCGTTCACACAGAACACATATTTTGCGCATTTTCTAGAGGGACATCTATCACCGTTGCACTCGCATCTCGCACAAAGATGTTTAGAAAGCCATGTAAAATTAATGCAAGTTTAACTTTGAAAAAAACATATATCAAGACTTTATGGCGTTTTTTTCCCCCCATCCCACTGCATCTCATGTTTTTAAATTAAAAATGTATTCTTGTGTAGGGATGTAGCGGTATGAAAATTTCTTATCACGATTATAGTGACCAGAATTATCACGGTATTGTTAAAATATGCTGGAAATGTTCAAAAAGTACTGACACATAAGTCACTTCAAGTTTTATATTTAAAATCAACAAACAACAAATAAAATGATTTTTGTTTGCATAATCATTGAAACAATAACATTACCAATGTTTGACATAGCATGTTCAAGTATCTAATGTAAATGTTCAAATAAAGCTTTGAAAAAGTTTCATAAAAAGGTAAACCTCACATTTCAGTCTTTAAATAAAGAAAAGGGTTAAGTCAAAATGATAATTGATTAATTAATGATTATATGTGTTTTATCTGCTCCATAAATAATTCTAGATAACTTATCTGAATTGTTTAAATGTGTAGATTCCATAAGCTTGTTTTTCATCAACTGTTCAAAATTTTGGCTACAGTAGGGCATGCAAATGCGGCCAGACAAAAACTGCACACAAGCTGAATGTAAATGTAAGTCTCTGTACCCTTAGCACTCTTTTAAAACCTCCCAGCTTTTCCGCCCTGTTTTCACTCAAAACGAAACTACTCTGCTGTGCTGTGCTGTGCTGTGTGCGCACATGAGTGTTACTTAAAACTGTGCTTTATGCTACAGTATTTATTTATCATCAGTTGTTCAAATCGCGGTAATCGAATACGGTTATGATGATAATTAAAACATGAAATGGTAATACTAACCGTGGGGAATTTTATCATGATTTATCGTCAAACCGGTAATCGTTACATCCCTACTCTAGTGTTATTGGCTTTCCGCCCTTTGTATTAAACTATGCATACATACATGATGCTGTTTTGTTTATAGTTGTTTAAGCAACTTAACCAATTATAATTGATATATGAATAAACGTGCATTAGTAATATTTTGCTCGATTAGCCCTCTTGTGGCCTCAGAAGAGAAGCCAAAAGCTATTCTTCACCATAACTGAAATTATGCATTTTAAATTCGAATATAATTCGAATTTTGATGATATTTAAGTACAAAATTTGAATGTAGTTTTTCAGCCATTTTGACAGCCCTAGTTTAGAATCTTAAATATTTGTTATTTTTTTCTTTTGCGTCTGTGTGTGTGTGTGTGTGTATGTACATGTTTTAAAATTGTGAATCCTAAGTATTTAATTGCAACTTTGTCTTTTGTGATTAGGATTTCTTAAGCTATTCTTCACCATAACTGAAATTATGCATTTTAAATTCGAATATAATTCGAATTTTGATGATATTTAAGTACAAAATTTAAATGTAGTTTTTCAGCCATTTTGACAGCCCTAGTTTAGAATCTTAAATATTTGTTATTTTTTTCTTTTGCGTCTGTGTGTGTGTGTGTGTGTGTATGTAAATTTTTTTAAATTGTGAATCTTAAGTATTTAATTGCAACTTTGTCTCTTGTGATTAGGATTTCTTGTCAATTCTGACAATTACTCCTTTTTTTTTTTTTTTTACTTTTACT
>NW_015631049.1:3388756-3390359 GCF_001515625.1 Sinocyclocheilus rhinocerous | reverse complement strand
TTTTTTGTTTTTTTTTTTACTTTTACTCTTCTAAAAGGCTTCCATAGGCCCCATCCCACTTATGGAATTATGCATTAAAAAATACATATAAAATATAATTCCAACGGAAAACACTGTTGCAACTTTGGATTCATACTGACTTTTAAAGCATCAAAATTGAAAAAAAAAAAAAAGTATTAATTTTAATATCTATTTTGGCATTTGCATTGCATTTGTTTAACAGAGTGGAGATACCAGTCTGTCCACATGGTTTTTTGCAGCTCAGTTACCAGACTAACTCCCTCCTGCTATGTTATTAATACAATCTGAGGTTTCATTCTGTGCGGAAGTACCTTGATCATAATGAAGCCCGCTATGCAGCAGGACTCCTATAGCTAAAGCTGCTCCTCTCAGAGGGAGGCCCTCCATATAGAGGTTAAACCTGGCCTAAGCGCCTCTTACCTGGCTTATCAAAATGCATTACAGTTTCATGATTCTAGAGAGATCCCCTCATCAAACAGTGCCGCAAATGCAACCTGACCAATTTGGAAATCGATAGTCCGTACATAACGGAGTTATAGGTCTCCAATTACTACTGGCCCAGTGTCACAGAATACCCCAGGAGGGCCAATCAGGTGTTTCGCCATGCTGTCAGAGTCAATAGCAGAGCATCCTGGCTTAGCTCGCATTCATTACACCAGCCAGATGGGCTGAGAATTAGATTCCAACTCCCCCTACAGAGAGAGATAGGTAGGAGGAGATGGGAGAGGTTGGGGAGGGAGAGGAAAAAGAATGGTTTTTGTTTTCATTTACATTGCAAGTTATTACATTTTAATGTAACACCTCTGGGACCTGGGAGCATTAAATGGCTGTTGTTGAGTAATGGAGTCTAACTGCCAGTGAATGCGGAGGGAGAAATGAAATTAGCGAGCACAGCAATTTGGCAGAGTGATTATGGGCTCCGCCGAGGCACTTCCTGGTGATTTAAGAATGCTAACATTTAAGCACGTCAGATCTCATTATTCTTCAAGGTTAAATCGAGCTCGTTCCAAGGGAGCAGCAAGATGGGAAATAACTCTCTTTTTTGCTGCATTTTTGCACCTTTTCCACACTGAAGTATAGTTTCTGTGCTACTAGCATCAATGAACGGAATTGCAAAAATTGTTTTCGAGCGTTTTTCAAACATCAAGAGTTGAACAAACCGATAGCCCCGCCCCAAACGTGCATGGCTGGTACAGATGAAACAGCAAAAGATCTCTCTTTTGCTGCATTTTGCACCTTTTCCGCACTTATTTAAAGCTGAAGTGTATCATTTCTGTGCCGCTAGCAACAATGAACGGAATTATGGAAAAAAAGGTGCCCCTATTATGCCATTTTGAATATTGCCTTTCATGCAGTGTATAATGTAGCTGTCTGTGAATGTGCACTATCTGCAAAGTTGTGCACGGTAAATAAAGTTATTGTCAGTCTCTCAAAAAAAAAAAAGATTCGACTATGAACAGCCTAAACGAGTCATTAGTAATTCGATTCCCACTTCACATTTGCATAATTCCCGCCAGTGTTCTACGTAGGGATGGGCGATACCACTTATTTTGTTTTCGATACGATACCGATACTTTTAAAG
>NW_015631049.1:3352001-3386695 GCF_001515625.1 Sinocyclocheilus rhinocerous | reverse complement strand
TATATATATATATATATAATAATTTGTTCCCTTTTGATAATGATTATGATACAGGCAGTATTAATGTTTGACCTTTTTCTTCAATGTTTTACAGTATCTGTCCTGTACTGTAAATGCAAAACAAACAACTGCCTTCTGCCATGAAGAACAAACAGCTGCTTGCTGCCACCTACTGGACAAACACTTAGTCTGTTTGGGTTATGAACTCGCATGTAGTAATAACTGAAATATTTCTGTAAACACATTTATAAACAAGCAGTGATGTTAAAAGAATTGATTCAGCGTAACTCTCTTTCTCTTTGGCTGAGAAAAGTTCTGCTGATGTTGTACTACTTGCAGCATGTGTTTCACAATACAGTAAGCCAAACACTTTTTTTATGCATTCCACAAAATGTTTGACAAACTGCTGTTGTGCATTTTTGTTCTTTACTGTGTACTTCTTTAAGTGTCCAGAATGCTAGAGATATGATGGTTCAGACTCATTAACATTTAAACTAATTAATAGGTGTGATCAAATCCTGCAGGAGTTAACTTGTCAGTGTGTTACATGTATATAATGTTGTGTGCAAAGAAACTGATATTTGATTAAGCTTTGGCCGTACACACGTCTTTTGAATAAAATGCTGAATTAGTACTAATGTTTTTTCTTTTTTTTTTTTTTTTTTTTTTTTTTGTTTTTTTTTTTACTTTTACTCTTCTAAAAGGCTTCCATAGGCCCCATCCCACTTATGGAATTATGCATTAAAAAATACATATAAAATATAATTCCAACGGAAAACACTGTTGCAACTTTGGATTCATACTGACTTTTAAAGCATCAGAATTGAAAAAAAAAAGTATTAATTTTAATATCTATTTTGGCATTTGCATTGCATTTGTTTAACAGAGTGGAGATACCAGTCTGTCCACATGTTTTTTTGCAGCTCAGTTACCAGACTAACTCCCTCCTACTATGTTATTAATACAATCTGAGGTTTCATTCTGTGCGGAAGTACCTCGATCATAATGAAGCCCGCTATGCAGCAGGACTCCTATAGCTAAAGCTGCTCCTCTCAGAGGGAGGCCCTCCATATAGAGGTTAAACCTGGCCTAAGCGCCTCTTACCTGGCTTATCAAAATGCATTACAGTTTCATGATTCTAGAGAGATCCCCTCATCAAACAGTGCCGCAAATGCAACCTGACCAATTTGGAAATCGATAGTCCGTACATAACGGAGTTATAGGTCTCCAATTACTACTGGCCCAGTGTCACAGAATACCCCAGGAGGGCCAATCAGGTGTTTCGCCATGCTGTCAGAGTCAATAGCAGAGCATCCTGGCTTAGCTCGCATTCATTACACCAGCCAGATGGGCTGAGAATTAGATTCCAACTCCCCCTACAGAGAGAGATAGGTAGGAGGAGATGGGAGAGGTTGGGGAGGGAGAGGAAAAAGAATGGTTTTTGTTTTCATTTACATTGCAAGTTATTACATTTTAATGTAACACCTCTGGGACCTGGGAGCATTAAATGGCTGTTGTTGAGTAATGGAGTCTAACTGCCAGTGAATGCGGAGGGAGAAATGAAATTAGCGAGCACAGCAATTTGGCAGAGTGATTATGGGCTCCGCCGAGGCACTTCCTGGTGATTTAAGAATGCTAACATTTAAGCACGTCAGATCTCATTATTCTTCAAGGTTAAATCGAGCTCGTTCCAAGGGAGCAGCAAGATGGGAAATAACTCTCTTTTTTGCTGCATTTTTGCACCTTTTCCACACTGAAGTATAGTTTCTGTGCTACTAGCATCAATGAACGGAATTGCAAAAATTGTTTTCGAGCGTTTTTCAAACATCAAGAGTTGAACAAACCGATAGCCCCGCCCCAAACGTGCATGGCTGGTACAGATGAAACAGTTTTTTGTTTTTTTTTTTACTTTTACTCTTCTAAAAGGCTTCCATAGGCCCCATCCCACTTATGGAATTATGCATTAAAAAATACATATAAAATATAATTCCAACGGAAAACACTGTTGCAACTTTGGATTCATACTGACTTTTAAAGCATCAGAATTGAAAAAAAAAAGTATTAATTTTAATATCTATTTTGGCATTTGCATTGCATTTGTTTAACAGAGTGGAGATACCAGTCTGTCCACATGTTTTTTTGCAGCTCAGTTACCAGACTAACTCCCTCCTACTATGTTATTAATACAATCTGAGGTTTCATTCTGTGCGGAAGTACCTCGATCATAATGAAGCCCGCTATGCAGCAGGACTCCTATAGCTAAAGCTGCTCCTCTCAGAGGGAGGCCCTCCATATAGAGGTTAAACCTGGCCTAAGCGCCTCTTACCTGGCTTATCAAAATGCATTACAGTTTCATGATTCTAGAGAGATCACCTCATCAAACAGTGCCGCAAATGCAACCTGACCAATTTGGAAATCGATAGTCCGTACATAACGGAGTTATAGGTCTCCAATTACTACTGGCCCAGTGTCACAGAATACCCCAGGAGGGCCAATCAGGTGTTTCGCCATGCTGTCAGAGTCAATAGCAGAGCATCCTGGCTTAGCTCGCATTCATTACACCAGCCAGATGGGCTGAGAATTAGATTCCAACTCCCCCTACAGAGAGAGATAGGTAGGAGGAGATGGGAGAGGTTGGGGAGGGAGAGGAAAAATAATGGTTTTTGTTTTCATTTACATTGCAAGTTATTACATTTTAATGTAACACCTCTGGGACCTGGGAGCATTAAATGGCTGTTGTTGAGTAATGGAGTCTAACTGCCAGTGAATGCGGAGGGAGAAATGAAATTAGCGAGCACAGCAATTTGGCAGAGTGATTATGGGCTCCGCCGAGGCACTTCCTGGTGATTTAAGAATGCTAACATTTAAGCACGTCAGATCTCATTATTCTTCAAGGTTAAATCGAGCTCGTTCCAAGGGAGCAGCAAGATGGGAAATAACTCTCTTTTTTGCTGCATTTTTGCACCTTTTCCACACTGAAGTATAGTTTCTGTGCTACTAGCATCAATGAACGGAATTGCAAAAATTGTTTTCGAGCGTTTTTCAAACATCAAGAGTTGAACAAACCGATAGCCCCGCCCCAAACGTGCATGGCTGGTACAGATGAAACAGCAAAAGATCTCTCTTTTGCTGCATTTTG
Organism: Sinocyclocheilus rhinocerous; assembly: GCF_001515625.1. NCBI lineage: Eukaryota > Metazoa > Chordata > Actinopteri > Cypriniformes > Cyprinidae > Sinocyclocheilus > Sinocyclocheilus rhinocerous. The sequence goes on along the minus strand of NW_015631049.1, from coordinate 3,383,556 downwards.
CACCTTTTCCGCACTTATTTAAAGCTGAAGTGTATCATTTCTGTGCCGCTAGCAACAATGAACGGAATTATGGAAAAAAAGGTGCCCCTATTATGCCATTTTGAATATTGCCTTTCATGCAGTGTATAATGTAGCTGTCTGTGAATGTGCACTATCTGCAAAGTGGTGCACGGTAAATAAAGTTATTGTCAGTCTCTCAAAAAAAAAAAATATTCGACTCTGAACAGCCTAAACGAGTCATCAGGAATTTAAATCCCACTTCCGTGACGATACATGTCACGGTGTAACAAATTAGCATAATGCCTGCCTATGTTCTACGTTAGCCAGCCGTGAACAACTTGACCCCGCCCTCAAACACTGTAGCATTTACATATGGTTAACATTGTCGAGAAGACGCTGTGTCCTATTATTTTTGCAGAAAATAATCATCTCTCTTTTGCTACATTTAGCATTTTTCCCATATTTGTTTAACACTGAAGTATATCTATTCTGTGCTACTAGCACCATTGAACAGAACTGTGCAAATAATGATTGCTTTCAAACAGATTTTGAACACTGCCATTGGTAGGGCCCTATGATTTCCTCGATGTGGAAAACGCGGACGGAATTGCGGAACCCAGTCATAAAAATGGAATTTACTGTTTAACTTCACGTCACAGAATTTGTCAAAGTTTAGGTGAATTAATAAAAAGTAGGTCATTACACTTAAATCAAAGCACGATACAGACTAGTATCTGTAAATATTAAGCAACAAAAAGACTATTTAAATATGAATCCTGCATGTTCTGTGTGTCTCTGCATGAATTAAGGCGCAGACGCGTCATTTCAGTTACTACACACATACTGAAGCGTGCGTGACGCTCGCGGTGATTTCAGAATCTGCCGCCTCTATATATGAGTACATGAACATAAACAACTGAACTTTTATTTTTGACGGATTGCCGTGAATACCTTTAAATTTCTGTGTGCGTATGATATGACAATAGTTTCTAGAACTGCTCAGAGTCACTTCATGAGCATTTGACCGTTTCATTTGAGAGAAACTATCGTCATATCATATGCACACAGAAATTTAAAGGTATTCACGACAACCCGTCAAAATAAAAGTTTGGTTTAACTTGAAGAAATTATTGTGCCTGAAATATGTTACTGTTGTTCAGTAGAATGTACACAATATTACAACTGCTACTACTACTATTACTACAATTATTAAAACTTTATTTTTAAGGAATAATTACACAATATTTCTGTCATGTTTTAATGTTAATACTAAATCCCATTTGTTTGCCAAAACATAACATTTGTTTAATTTTTGTTTGGTTAAAAGATTAATTGAATTAATGTTTTATGCTTTCATTTGATAACCAGAAAAAATGAAATACAAAACACAGAATTTCTGAGGGGGAAAAACAATATTTCATAGGCTATTTTAAAAATAAACTTTAATAAATGTAATTGTTTCTATGCATTCAAATAATTAGACATGCATAAACAGAATTTGGTAACAATAAAACATAAGGTGAGAAAAAAATAAAACATTTCATAGGGCCCTAAACATGTAATTTTTGTTAAACTTTTAATAAATTGATGTTAAATTGTATAAGTTTCATGATTTTAATTCATTTAATTAATTTTTAAGAATTTGGAAAAAAAAAATAAAACAGAATTTGAAAAAAAAATAAAACTGATTTCATAGGGCCCTACATTGGTTGAACGAACAGATAGCCCTGCCCCAAATGCAAACTATTGGCTGGTATGGATGAATGCACACTATTTTTGTAAAAAAAATTATGTTTTGTTCAATTTGCTTGTTTAATGTTTTTTCATGGGAATGATGGTCCTTACCATATTCAATAAAGTTCTGTGTTTGAGTTGTATGGTTTCTGTAATCTGCCGTGAGATCTTGGAGCTCAGACTGCAAGTACAGCAAAGTGTTTTTCTTTTTTTCCTTATTTACTTTCAAAGGTGCAATTTTCTTCAGTGCAGCTGCTAGCACAGCATCTTTTGTCCTCTGTATATTCTCTCCTATACACATCTGCCTTTATCTGATTGCGCACCACAACAATGCTTTACTCTTCCTCAAGCCAAACAGAAAGTGAAAGACCATAACAAAACAGAAGCGTTTTTTCCATTATAGTGCGTCAAATCCTTTTAAAGGTGTTTACCCACTAGGCGTTTTGTCACCCTGTTACCGAGGGGCTCAGCTGGAAGAGCGAGTCGTCGTGGGGATAATAAAGGAGTTTAGAGCAGCTAGAATGCAAATGCACTTACTGTAACTCACTGTGATCAATTCCCAGTGCTGCTCCGCCAAGCAGACAGATGGTCTCTGCTTTTATCTCCATCCATTCAAGGCTGCAGAAATCAAAACATAGCATTTGTTTCCAGAGCAGAGAGAATGTTTCTATTGTTTTCTCTAGGGAGAGTGAGGTCGAGAATTATACTTAAGGGAATGAGATGTTTTTTTTTCTTTTCTCTCTCTCTCTAAAAGTGTTTTGCTCCTTGCTCTGTAAATAAAAATTCCCGTTAGTCAAATGTTGGCATTGTAGCATGATGAATCCTTGTAACTGCCATAAATGGCAGTCTGCACTTGTTAAAGCTGAGGTGTGTAATGTCTTTTTGGTGTTAAAAAAAAAAAAACAGAATAATTGCTCTTTCTGCCTCCCTTAAGGAGGTCCATAATACCTGGAGAATGCTGTTAACATTCCCATTCATCTTTACAGCAATTGCTAAACTAGCACAGGTTAGTTTAGTTTATTATCAGTCCAGGGCTGCATGCAAAATCGCATAATTCCTTATTATATTGCAGGTGAAAACAGTATGCGAAAAGAGTGGTACTGTATATCCAAATTCACAGTCTTTGAAAGACACTGATGTTCTCACAGCACTGAGAATTATCAAATTAAATTTGAATTGCTAGCTCACCCAAAACAAATGCCCTGTGTCCCTTAAAGATCTCACATCTGTTCTGGAGTTTGTTGTGGCAAAGTCGATCCCTCTCCTCCTGCTAACGCGCATTATCGAGGCCAGGGGTATTGCCGCATGGCTCGTCACAATAAAGTGTCTATGACAGTACTGATAGAACTGCTCGGGCCCTGTGCGGCCAGTCAGACTAATGCATCTGGAAGGAGGCTGTAGGCATGACAGAGACAGACTGAGAACAAGAGCACGAAAAAATCTGCTGGACCAGAGGCGATGTCTCACTGCCGAGATGTCCAAGTACAGCCCTGTATCCTTATTAAAAAAAAAAGAAATCATGCTTTGCATCTGGTACATTGGAAATTCAGTTAAACTGGTTTTAAAGAGTTCACCCAAAAATTCTGTCATCATTTTCTCAACCTTGTTTTGTTCCAAACCTGTTTTGAATTCCTTTTTTCTGTGGAATACAAAACATTGAAAAGTTTATCGGTGTTGTTTTGTCCACTTGTTGCATACAGTGTTGTTTTGGACCCATTGATTTGCATCGTATGGACAAAAAACATTCTAGAAACGTTCTCCAAAATAGCTTTTCTTTTTTTACTAAAAGAAATAGTCATACAGGTTTGGAATAACAATTTGATGACCAAATGATTCTTTGGGTGAACTGTGCCTTTAACATCTATTTGTTTTCTAGTTTTGCATGCTTGCTTTACCTACAGAAAGAGTGTGAATGGCTGCTTACTAATGTCACAGATTTTTTTTTTTTTTAAATAAAAGAATTGATATGCTTTTTTATGCAAATAAATAAATTCCCTTTTCACTATATAATAAATCAATCTCACAGTCACAGAGTAAATGCATGTGAGAAGGAGACTAAAAACGAACCTTTTAGAGAAGAACAAAACAGAAACGAAAAAAAAAAAAACAGTTTCCACTGTGGGTTTGCAGTATTGACAGCTGTGTGTAGTTTCTCGCCTCGTCTGAAACCAACCGCCCCCCTCTGAGTGAAAAACGTCCCACCACAAGATGAGCCGATAGGCACATACTCTTGTTCCCACACGCTGATATGCCTCTGAGACTTGCTGTAGGTGTCACGTACAGCATTTTCCAGCCTTTGCCGTCTCATCTGGAGAGGTAGTTTCTCGCCTCGTCTGAAACCAACCGCCCCCCTCTGAGTGAAAAACGTCCCACCACAAGATGAGCCGATGGGCACATACTCTTGTTCCCACACGCTGATAGCAGTTTGGCCTGATACTATCACACATGAGAGAGAGAGAGATACAGGAGGAGTGAAAAGGCGAAACACCCCTCCTCCTCACTCTGAAGTTTAGAAGATGCTCTGAGACTGCTGTGCTCTTTAGGAAGTTTGGTGACTGAGTTTCAATTTCCATTCTGATAGGATCTGATGCCCTGCATGCAAATGGCTGTATTTATGCTATCTGTGCATTGCTATCTATAAATTGCTTGCCTTTTTAAAATAGCATAGAAAAAGATTTAAATGTTGTTCATGCAAGTTGTTGACGGAACGGCAGGAGATTCGTCAACCGTCGAGTTAAGACGACTCTGAGAGAAACATGTAGCGTTGCATGTATGTAAAAATTAAATGCCATCAGATTCTGTACTGCAATAGATGGCTATAGATAACAATTATATAGATGACTATAAATAACAATAATAACATTGAACACCAAAGAATTTGTACATCATGTTTATGAAAGTATTTGCTGAAGTACCGATAGAATTGGTGAACAAATTAGTCCTTTGTTTTTGTTAAAAACTTTCCCAATGTAATGTTTCAGTGTGTGTATGTTGATACATATTAATGTTTATGAATATGCATTTATATTTAAAATGCTTAAATATTATTAATCCATTAACTCATTTTTTCATTTTCATATATGTATAATTTTGTTTTAAATATAACTATTTATGGTAAAATATATTATATTAGGGATATTATGAATGAATATTATGTAATATTATATTGATACAATTTATTGGGAGTAGTTTTCCTGGAGTGTGTGTTGTGTACTCAGAACCGTGCATTTCGTTACAAACCATTCGCCATACAAGACCAAACATTCATATAGACGTTGTTACAATCACAAAGAGGCTGCACCGCACCTGCTGCGTGGAAGGCAGGATAAGCTATTCCCCCTTCAACATACATATATATATATATATATATATATATATATATATACACTCACACATACACATCCAGGGAGTAGTTTTCCTGGAGTGTGTGTTGTGTACTCAGAACCGTGCATTTCGTTACAAACCATTCGCCATACAAGACCAAACATTCATATAGACGTTGTTACAATCACAAAGAGGCTGCACCGCACCTGCTGCGTGGAAGGCAGGATAAGCTATTCCCCCTTCAACATACATATATATATATATATATATATATATACACTCACACATACACATCCAGGGCTCCGGGAGATGAGTCTATCACCACGTAGGCACTAACATATCCTGAACTAGCCCAATATAGTCCCCTTGAGAGGAGATGTGGTACATTGCACAGATAGCATCAAGCTGTCCTGAAACTGATACATGCCTTTGAGCGGCACAAGTCTCCTCCAACCTGTTTTGTTTGTGTGTTTGTTTATTTGTTTGTCTGCTGATCCTGACTGTCAAGGCAGATAATATTCAGGGACAACCTTGTGGCCATGGTTTATTTTTATTTGGTTATCTTGCACACTAACTGTTACTTGGTATTGGAATGGAATTAGTAAAACCATGTTTTTTTTGGCACAATTAAGAGTTGCAAGTTGTACAGTATGTTGTATAACTTTGCGTGTGACAAGCTAAAATAAATAGCTTGTCACAGCTCTCAAAAAATCATGGTATTACCATGGTATTGCATTCATAACTCCTTGCTAATACCAAGAAACAGTTAACTAAAATAATAAAATATGATCAAATAGCCATTCTGTTTCATGGTGCATATCAGAGTACCATGGTATTACCATGTGATACCATCACTATACCACAGTTATTCCATCCAATACTGTCACTGTACTATGGTACAGTACACAGGACATTTTTCTTTTACTTTCTGAGTGTAATGCCTCTCAGAACTTTCCAGCTACTTGAAATGGAACTAATATACAAGAGACATTGTTAGTGTTTCATTGTTATTGTATCAGAGAGTACGACTTTTGTCTGTTTCTAGAATCAGTCAATTTAAAACCACTTTATCCATGATCTTTGTGGTTAATGGAGGGAACATTTACCACAAGCGCCAATGAGGCGGCTCCTCACATTAAGACTATGTCTGTCTAATGTGATCCCTTTGGTGATCTTAAATGAGCAATGAACATTTAATAGACTAGATGAAGCTGTTCACAATTGCCCCTCAACAGTCGGCTGGCAGAACAGAACTCCACATTTATAGAAATACACATTTATTCTCAAGTACACGTCATTTAGGCTACAGTCTCAGTGGGCTTTTGGTTTCAGAGGTTGACAAACAAGTTTTAATGTACAGTATATAGATGATACATTTATTTTTTGTTTATATATAACAAAAAAGCTGTGGAAGCTGTGGCGGGGTGAGTGAAGACATTGGATATTAGAAGATATTTAGCGTAAGTGCTCTTTTTCTATGATTAGTTTTGTCTTTCAGGGTCAGCTACTATCATGACGGATCAACAGTTTAAAGAGAACTGTACAGAACAGGTTATATTTTATAAACGTGAAAAATGTCACACTATAATAGGTGTTGGAGGTAATTGTCGCCCAGTACTGGCCTGTGTTTTCTTTCTAAAAGTACTAACGAAAGTATGCCGTACATGGATAGATTAATATCAAGGTTATAGATTTTAATGCACATATTTGGATGAGGGACAGTGTAGGTTGTAGTTGTCACTATTTCTTATATGTACATAATCTTTCAATTTGATCTGACCTGATTGTAATTCTAATGTGAGTTTGCCAAAAGTTTCACCAAAAGTTATGATATTGAGGTTGTAAATGACAAACTATGTTGTTTTTGAGATGGATCAACCTGGCAGCCTGCTCCCATTTTAGCCCTATTCAAGATTTTACCACCAAAATGGCACATAAATAAATGATAATTATAGATGAGGGATGAGTAACACTGATTGGTTGTAACATAATATTTTCAGTAGTTTCGGTTAAAGAGTGAAAAAGTATAGAAGCGGAAGCATTACTGGTAATAATAAAAAGAAGAAGAAAAGACAGAGAAAAAAAGTATACAACACACAATATATATGCATTTGTGTCAGTGTTATTTTAGATTTAAATACTATTATAGTTCTTTTTTATTAATGTTTTAAATATGCTTCTATTTTTATATTTTTCATTTTAATTTTAATTTTAAGTTTTTGCTTATTTTATGTGCTTTTGCCATTTTTATTAGTTTTTATATATTTCAAAATAGTTTTGATTTATTTTTATTAAGTTATCAACTTTATTAAATTTTAATTATTTCAGGTAGTTGCCAAGTACTAAATGTACTTGCATTGACTGTTTCTGACCTAATGTGCACATTTAGTGCCGTGATGCTGCCATTACATTAAATACAATGCTGTGTTTCACTGTGAGTATCATAAGAGTTCGGGTATCTTGTGAAGGTCTATCACCTGACTGTATGTGATAGATATGTTCTCATATAAAAAAGTCCTTTTTAAAATTTCTCTCTCGAGGGCTGGAATAGTTCCTGTTCATTAACGGAGTTCTGTCTTTAAAAGTTCTAAAAGCCATTTTGTATCATTACTCTCCAGTTTTGTCTGTGACTGAGGGCATAGTCAGGGATGAAAAATACTTTTAATTTCCTGAGCGCAGAACCTCACAGCGTGATGGTGCACATCAATCGCGTATGATGCCTTTAGTCCACTCTAATAGAGGCACTTCCTTTCTCTCAGCAAGCTTTTCTGTGTCTGCCTGTGGCACTTGTAGGATCATTTGATTTGGGTCTGATAACTGACGCTAGCCTCTGAGAACGGCTCGAATGAAATCTTCTTCTCCCTAGGCGCTTCAGTCAGCCGCATGAAAGAGTCATTCTCGCCTCTTTTCTCTCAGAACGGGCCATGAAATTCTGTCTCCATGGAGTGATGACAATTCCACCACTTCTTCGTTCGCAATTACTCGTTTCACTCCGTTTTTCCAGCCAAAAAGAAAAAAAAAAGAAGAAAAAAGTCGTAGCTGTTTCCTCACAGGAGGAAACCGTACCTCTCTTTATCTAAGATGCTTTCCCTCGGTTGCTATCAAGCAGACAACCCGCTACTTGAAATTACTTAGCATCTAATTTTCTTCAATTTTTCTCCCTTTTTTCTAACCCGTCGGTGTAAATGAAAACACTTCCCTGTTGACACGTTTGTAACGTGCAGCTTTTTATTAACACGAGAGAGAAATGTGGTAATGAACTGTGAACACAGCGTTTTCTCTCATTTCCAGCCAAGGTATGTGGTACATATACTGGCTGTCTCACATTCTTCCTGTTTTCATCAAACGTCAACTACCCTTCCCCACAAACACGCACACACAATCATGTTACCTTTTGTATTTTGTCGTCTTTTAGCATTTACTTTTGTTTAATAATCGCTTTTGTTTATCCTGAGTAGTAACAAAATGAACCCTCATTTGTTTTTCCCATCTTTACAATCTGTTCGTGCTGGAATCCCAGAACCGCTGTTTCCCAAACATGAGCTAACTGTGATTTCCCCCAAACAGAACGCTGTTCTGGTTTCTTCATAGGAACTGGAACGTGTCATTAGAGATACATTGTAGATCCACAAACACCTCCTACACTGATTTCGGCCCCTTCCTTCCTACATGGGTGCCGCAGTTGTAGGAGTTTGGCTCCTCAAAACACAGTATAGGCAACTCTTCTGAAAATAACCTGAAAACACTTCATATTTGCAATTATTTTAATGCCATTGAGAACATTTTGTCAAATAAAAAAAAGTATTGTATGTACATGTTAAAGTACATCGGTTCCAGGGGACATTTATTTTGGAGCATTGTATGTACATGTATGTACTTTTAGAATGTAAGATGTTCTCCTCAATGAAAAAAATATATAGATATAATATTGTTTTATTTATTTCAAATGAATTCTGTTCTTTTGAATTTTATATTCATCAAAAGAAAAAAATCAGTTTTCACTTAAATATTAAGCAGGCTACTGGAAATTCAGCTTTGCCATCATCACAGGTATAAATTACATTTTAAAATATGTTTAAATAGAAAACCGTATAATAATTTAATTGTGTAATAATTTTACAGTATCATTGTTTTTACTGAATTTTTGATTTAAAAAATCCAGCCTTGGTGAGCATAAAATACTTTTTTCAAAAGCATAAAAATCACTAAAATCATTTAAAATCACTAAATGTTTGTGAGTTTGGTCATCTGTATTGTAAGGCCTAATCTACTGACGTGACAAACCCAAATTAGGCAAGGCCTCAATTACACAGTGTGGAAAAATGGCTGGCAAGAAGCAGAGGAAGAAAGCACGAGTATTCCCTGCTTGGATGATGAGAGATCCTGCCGCTGGCTCACCGCCTCCTCTCTGCATCCATCCATCTCTCCGTCCCTCCACACTTATCCTTAAATATTAAGCAGGCTACTGGAAATTCAGCTTTGCCATCATCACAGGTATAAATTACATTTTAAAATATGTTTAAATAGAAAACCGTATAATAATTTAATTGTGTAATAATTTTACAGTATCATTGTTTTTACTGAATTTTTGATTTAAAAAATCCAGCCTTGGTGAGCATAAAATACTTTTTTCAAAAGCATAAAAATCACTAAAATCATTTAAAATCACTAAATGTTTGTGAGTTTGGTCATCTGTATTGTAAGGCCTAATCTACTGACGTGACAAACCCAAATTAGGCAAGGCCTCAATTACACAGTGTGGAAAAATGGCTGGCAAGAAGCAGAGGAAGAAAGCACGAGTATTCCCTGCTTGGATGATGAGAGATCCTGCCGCTGGCTCACCGCCTCCTCTCTGCATCCATCCATCTCTCCGTCCCTCCACACTTATCCTCTCCCTTGGCTTGATGGGACAGCTGTAATTAGGGAGTGGAGACTAAAAGAGGCATTCTGGGTCTGTGTTCACAAGAGGGAATGATCATAGTATTTAGAAAATGCGCCCAACTACAGGGTAGAGCAACACGTCTTAACGAACACACGCAATCTTAAACTTACATGCTCTTACATGCAGACACAAGATAGGGCTGGGCGATATACTGTATTTAAAACAATGACATCAATATTTTATATATTATTTATATATTATATATCAGCCTTTCAATTTCATGTTTAATGCAGTGTGTTACTTGCCGTTTCTTTGTAATTATTTGTGAAATAACTGTGATTATATATTGCTTATAATATACATTTAAATGTTTTATTAAATATATATATATATGTAGATGTGTATGTATGTATGTGTGTGTGTATATATATATATATATTATTTTTTGTTTATATATAACAAAAAAGCTGTGGAAGCTGTGGCGGGGTGAGTGAAGACATTGGATATTAGAAGATATTTAGCGTAAGTGCTCTTTTTCTATGATTAGTTTTGTCTTTCAGGGTCAGCTACTATCATGACGGATCAACAGTTTAAAGAGAACTGTACAGAACAGGTTATATTTTATAAACGTGAAAAATGTCACACTATAATAGGTGTTGGAGGTAATTGTCGCCCAGTACTGGCCTGTGTTTTCTTTCTAAAAGTACTAACGAAAGTATGCCGTACATGGATAGATTAATATCAAGGTTATAGATTTTAATGCACATATTTGGATGAGGGACAGTGTAGGTTGTAGTTGTCACTATTTCTTATATGTACATAATCTTTCAATTTGATCTGACCTGATTGTAATTCTAATGTGAGTTTGCCAAAAGTTTCACCAAAAGTTATGATATTGAGGTTGTAAATGACAAACTATGTTGTTTTTGAGATGGATCAACCTGGCAGCCTGCTCCCATTTTAGCCCTATTCAAGATTTTACCACCAAAATGGCACATAAATAAATGATAATTATAGATGAGGGATGAGTAACACTGATTGGTTGTAACATAATATTTTCAGTAGTTTCGGTTAAAGAGTGAAAAAGTATAGAAGCGGAAGCATTACTGGTAATAATAAAAAGAAGAAGAAAAGACAGAGAAAAAAAGTATACAACACACAATATATATGCATTTGTGTCAGTGTTATTTTAGATTTAAATACTATTATAGTTCTTTTTTATTAATGTTTTAAATATGCTTCTATTTTTATATTTTTCATTTTAATTTTAATTTTAAGTTTTTGCTTATTTTATGTGCTTTTGCCATTTTTATTAGTTTTTATATATTTCAAAATAGTTTTGATTTATTTTTATTAAGTTATCAACTTTATTAAATTTTAATTATTTCAGGTAGTTGCCAAGTACTAAATGTACTTGCATTGACTGTTTCTGACCTAATGTGCACATTTAGTGCCGTGATGCTGCCATTACATTAAATACAATGCTGTGTTTCACTGTGAGTATCATAAGAGTTCGGGTATCTTGTGAAGGTCTATCACCTGACTGTATGTGATAGATATGTTCTCATATAAAAAAGTCCTTTTTAAAATTTCTCTCTCGAGGGCTGGAATAGTTCCTGTTCATTAACGGAGTTCTGTCTTTAAAAGTTCTAAAAGCCATTTTGTATCATTACTCTCCAGTTTTGTCTGTGACTGAGGGCATAGTCAGGGATGAAAAATACTTTTAATTTCCTGAGCGCAGAACCTCACAGCGTGATGGTGCACATCAATCGCGTATGATGCCTTTAGTCCACTCTAATAGAGGCACTTCCTTTCTCTCAGCAAGCTTTTCCGTGTCTGCCTGTGGCACTTGTAGGATCATTTGATTTGGGTCTGATAACTGACGCTAGCCTCTGAGAACGGCTCGAATGAAATCTTCTTCTCCCTAGGCGCTTCAGTCAGCCACATGAAAGAGTCGTTCTCGCCTCTTCTCTCTCAGAACGGGCCATGAAATTCAGTCTCCACGGAGTGATGACAATTCCACCACTTTTTTGTTCGCAATTACTCTTTTCACTCCGTTTTTTCAGCCAAAAGAAAAAAAAGCCCTAGCTGCTTCCTTGCAGGAGGAAACCGTACCTCTCTTTATCTGAGATGCTTTCCCTCAGTTGCTATCAAGCTGAGAACCCGCCACTTGAAATTACTTAGCATCTAATTTTCTTCAATTTTTCTCCCTTTTTTCTAACCCGTCGGTGTAAATGAAAACACTTCCCTGTTGACACGTTTGTAACGTGCAGCTTTTTATTAACACGAGAGAGAAATGTGGTAATGAACTGTGAACACAGCGTTTTCTCTCATTTCCAGCCAAGGTATGTGGTACATATACTGGCTGTCTCACATTCTTCCTGTTTTCATCAAACGTCAACTACCCTTCCCCACAAACACGCACACACAATCATGTTACCTTTTGTATTTTGTCGTCTTTTAGCATTTACTTTTGTTTAATAATCGCTTTTGTTTATCCTGAGTAGTAACAAAATGAACCCTCATTTGTTTTTCCCATCTTTACAATCTGTTCGTGCTGGAATCCCAGAACCGCTGTTTCCCAAACATGAGCTAACTGTGATTTCCCCCAAACAGAACGCTGTTCTGGTTTCTTCATAGGAACTGGAACGTGTCATTAGAGATACATTGTAGATCCACAAACACCTCCTACACTGATTTCGGCCCCTTCCTTCCTACATGGGTGCCGCAGTTGTAGGAGTTTGGCTCCTCAAAACACAGTATAGGCAACTCTTCTGAAAATAACCTGAAAACACTTCATATTTGCAATTATTTTAATGCCATTGAGAACATTTTGTCAAATAAAAAAAAGTATTGTATGTACATGTTAAAGTACATCGGTTCCAGGGGACATTTATTTTGGAGCATTGTATGTACATGTATGTACTTTTAGAATGTAAGATGTTCTCCTCAATGAAAAAAATATATAGATATAATATTGTTTTATTTATTTCAAATGAATTCTGTTCTTTTGAATTTTATATTCATCAAAAGAAAAAAATCAGTTTTCACTTAAATATTAAGCAGGCTACTGGAAATTCAGCTTTGCCATCATCACAGGTATAAATTACATTTTAAAATATGTTTAAATAGAAAACCGTATAATAATTTAATTGTGTAATAATTTTACAGTATCATTGTTTTTACTGAATTTTTGATTTAAAAAATCCAGCCTTGGTGAGCATAAAATACTTTTTTCAAAAGCATAAAAATCACTAAAATCATTTAAAATCACTAAATGTTTGTGAGTTTGGTCATCTGTATTGTAAGGCCTAATCTACTGACGTGACAAACCCAAATTAGGCAAGGCCTCAATTACACAGTGTGGAAAAATGGCTGGCAAGAAGCAGAGGAAGAAAGCACGAGTATTCCCTGCTTGGATGATGAGAGATCCTGCCGCTGGCTCACCGCCTCCTCTCTGCATCCATCCATCTCTCCGTCCCTCCACACTTATCCTCTCCCTTGGCTTGATGGGACAGCTGTAATTAGGGAGTGGAGACTAAAAGAGGCATTCTGGGTCTGTGTTCACAAGAGGGAATGATCATAGTATTTAGAAAATGCGCCCAACTACAGGGTAGAGCAACACGTCTTAACGAACACACGCAATCTTAAACTTACATGCTCTTACATGCAGACACAAGATAGGGCTGGGCGATATACTGTATTTAAAACAATGACATCAATATTTTATATATTATTTATATATTATATATCAGCCTTTCAATTTCATGTTTAATGCAGTGTGTTACTTGCCGTTTCTTTGTAATTATTTGTGAAATAACTGTGATTATATATTGCTTATAATATACATTTAAATGTTTTATTAAATATATATATATATGTAGATGTGTATGTATGTATGTGTGTGTATATATATATATATATATATATATATGTGTGTGTGTAGATGTGTATGACAATATATAGTCACAAATTTAGTTGTGCTGGTTTAGCCTGATGTATTAAGGTTATTTTTTTAATTTTTAAGGTTAAACCACTGATAAGCTACTACTAAATATTGTAGAAACGTAATTTTCTGTAAAGTTGCTTTGTAACGATTTGTATCGTAAAAAGCGCTATACAAATAAACTTCAATTGAATAGAATTTTGGTGGTGTCAACCAGTTTTATTTTATTTTTATTTTTTTGACTTGAAAACAAGTAACAAGTCACAAAACTACTGTCCTGGTTTTAGAAAAGTTTATGGCTAAAAAAGAAAATCAATCAAATTTGCACAATATTCTGAATATAACATTTATATATATATATATATATATATATATATATATATATCAAAAATGTATTTTGAGTAGTCTATTCGATACAAATATCACCCACCCCTAACACATATATAGTATCAAATTCATTGAAATCTGAGTCTAATTTACATAGAAAGGATACATGTTGTCTCTAAAAAGCATTGACAGTGACTATTTTTGTGCATTTAGCCCCTGTTGTATTGCCCCTAAGTTGTATTGCATGTGATTTTTTTTTTTTTGCGCTGAAATGCTGCACAGAAAGGTGATGTGTGTTTACTGAATTCACCCCACACAGTTCTCTTTTAATCCATGTCTTGAGTAAGAAATCATCCACAGTTTGGGCAGGCCATTTATTAGCATGCTGAGAGTCCTGCCCTAGCTAAAGTGCTGCGATTCATCATTACCTGTCAGTGCTGTCAGAATGTGGGCTGGAGCAGCAGAGGGAGTGTGGATACCGCAGGGAGAGGTGGCTTGCAGAGCTCTGGGTTTCCATACACTGGGGCTGCTTGCTTTGAATGCTTGTTGATTGTGTGTTTATGACCGTCACACTGCCCTTGTCCAACTTCCTCCAAATGATCAGTGCAGAATTAAAAAAAACTAAAAATGCAGCAGGTGCAATTTCGGAGGGAGTCCATAGAGATTTCACTCGTGCCCCTGAGCTCTTCACTTAATCACAGTTTTGCTCTAGGGAGACTTTTTCTGCAATTAGTGTACTCCAGATCTGCTCATTGACAAGTAGCCAAATGAGAATAAGTTGGTTCAGGTTTTTCGTCTCATCCTGTGTGTCGGAAATTTCTCTCCAGTGGCATCATCCTGCAATCTGTTTTTACTTTTAAAGTACTATCACTGTTTTAATTTTATCTATCTATCTATCTATCTATCTGTCCGTCTGTCTATCTGTCCGTCTGTTTGTCCATCCAATTTGATTTTTTATTGATTGATTTCTAGAATAGTAAAGAGAGAAAACTCTTTCATTCGTTTGTCTTTCAGAATTCCCATTGACACATACTTTTATTTTCCCTTTGTGGTTGAAAGCAACACATTTAAAGTAGTGTGCAAGCAGAAGGAAAAGATTGAAGTCTTTGCAGCAATTACAACCCGTGTTTGGCTGGCCGCAAATGATTTTCAGTTTTCAAATGGGTTTTGAAAGTTAAACTAGGCTAATTACAGGAACATGAGGCTGTTACATAAGGTAAGGAATGTCCTGTAAAAGAAATATGGACATTTCTTTTTAATGTAATGTAATGTGGTTTACTTCATAGATATTGGGTTAGCACTTATCATGTGACTGCACTCTCAGCGAAAGTGCATCTGAAGACACCAAACATGGTGAAGTCTACATAGCTGTATTTGGAATATTCTGGATGCTCTGATTTCGTGCCATATTGAATTACAAAGTGGAATGCATAATGATTATCTTATTTGCCAGATAAAGTAATTCCAGAATTAGATTCATCTTGTTTAAAAAAAGGCCATTTCTTGTTAATGCCGATTTCATCAAAGTTTTATTACCCGTTTAATTTCTCTGGTTATGTCACACATCACCTGGTGAGAAAAGTCACAGGATAATTAATAAATGTTTCTCAGAATAGTTTGTCACTAATCAAGAGCTTGAATAATCTGTTTGGTCACAAGCAACAACAGAGACACATCAAAAGCAAAGTATCAAATGATCTGATTTGTATTTGTTTTATTGTATTTTTTAATATATTTACATACATATGATAAAAATAAAAATAATAAAATAATTAAGTATTAATAATAATAATAATAGTTATTATTATTATTATTATTATACAAATCTTGGTCTTAGAATAATCTTGATATTTTATTTTTAATTTGTAATACAATATAACCAGGCTACTTAGGATTTACAGCACTCAAATAAATACCTAATAGAACACTTTTAGATATTTTGGGGTATTTCATCACCACGTTTCTGGTTAATCAAATAACAGCATTTATAGGATTACACATGTTTAGTTGAGGTGTCACATTTTATCAGGTGTTTTTACACAGCAGAGCAATTCGCTCGCTGTTCCTTCGAGTATGTCTTCTGGTGTCTTTTACAGTGGCCTAGAGGTTTAGTGCCGTCTCCTTTCGGATTTATGTCCTCTCATAGGCAGACTTCATTTCCACTCAATCACTCTATCACTCGCCCTGACACACAGCTCTATAAAACGCATGCTTACTTTCCATTAATTAAATGCTACTCTTGAAATTGACTGCTCTAGTATATATGCGACTTTTAAAGGAACATGAGAGAGAGAGGCTACTGCAGAGAGGCAAAGCTGCCCTCAGGAGAGTTAAACCAGGTGTCCGTCACAGCAAGGTCAGTCCGGTTGATTTTTACTATGCCAGTTACTGCTGGCTGTACTTTCCTGTAATATATGTGCTTGTTAATGATGTTCAATAAGATCAGCAACCGTAGGGGGAAGAGGGCTGAAGCTGGTATAGTGGTGCTATATCACACAGATAAGTGCCTGTTTAGTGCAAACATATGAAGAGTTCATTTGCAAAAACCGATAACTCCATTTTTATTTTATTTTTTTCAAAAATCACGTTTTTTTTTTGTGCGCATTCCAAGTAATATCAATCAAACTGCAGTTGGGTTGTTTTGATTAAGTAATAATAACTTAAACAAATACAAGTAATTTACTAAATTAAAGTTCATTGAAAGTATGTTTTTTTTACATATTAAAAGTTTGTTTTATAGCAAAAGCAGATAACTCCAACAGTCGTTTTTTGGCAAAAGAAGATAACTCCACATTTCATGTTTTAGAGTTAAAAAAAACACTGGTTTAATCTTTGTAATCTCCTCAGATGACAATGTAGATGCCTGACAAACGTTGTTGTTGTTGTGATCATAAACTGTATGGATGTGATTACACGCAATACACGGAGCTTTTCCCTCACCATTGTAACGCGCTGCTTTTGCAAGGTTCCGTGAAAACGTTTCAGCTTTTATTTTCCTTTTTCGCCCTGAAGAAGATATCACAGGTTCATCAAGTTCGTCGAAATTATCCATCCTCGATCACTTTGTCAGCTTTGACCAAACTCCTCTCAGCTAGCACGTCTTTTCAAAGTGAAAGTAGCCTTGTCACCTGACCTAAATACAGCGAGCTGATTCGCTAAAATTGACTTATCGGCTTCTGTTCAAAAACAACAAGGGCGCTTGTCGGCTTTTTAATTCTGTTTAATTCTTTACGACTTTGTACTTTTGAAAGTAAGAATGCAGACTGGCAGGGTAACATTATTTAGGATTACATGTAATTTTTTGGTGGAATGCATTCAGGTATATTTAAGTAGTTTCTCAGTTCTTTGATCAGTACTTAGTTGAATAACTCTGTTGAGCAGAATGCGATAAGTGGATGGAATAAGAGTAATGTAAATAACATTTTATTATTAGAACTAGCCAGCGCTTTGACTCCCAGTGCAGTTGTTACTTCATTAGGATTCTTTAAATGCCCTCTGCTTCAGTTCTAATGTTCCGTTTAGAATTTGATCTAGGATTCTGTGTCGTCTCTCTCCGCCCTGGGCGCCGTGCCTGGTTTTACTGCTTGGGTTTACAGCATTCATTATGCACACTTAACAGCTGTTGTAACTCTCTGCGGCAGCAGCATGTGTGTGTGTGGTGTGTGGGGTTAGGTGTGAAGGTATTGGCTGCTGGCCCGGACAGCAGGATCACACCATTGACCTTTCGGTATAGACATGAAAGATGATCGTTCTTTCGCTTGCGGGATGGGTTTCATATTTTCACCTGACACTTAATTCTGTTCTCATCTCATCCCGCCTGCCTTCCTCCCTCTTTATCACATTTGCCTTGTTCTATCCATCAAGACCCCAGTGAGATCGGAGAGTAAAGATCACTATCGTATTTCTGCCTTTGCCGTTCTAACATTATAATGACTCTTGGCTGGAATAGTTTAGTACAGGAACGCTTGCACGTGACAGTTTTTTTTATCAGGTTCTTCAGAATTTCTTGGTAGCTGTTGGCTGTTAACCTGAAATGTTGTTGTAAGCATCGTTCGACTAAATTCTCTTTATCTTTCTCATGCTCCATTTACAGAACGGTTCGTTTTTAAGGAAGGGTTTGCTTACCTAAGATTAGGGATGCACCGATACCACTTTTTCCAGTACTCGCCCGATACTGATACTTCTATTTTTGGTACTTGCCGATACCGAGTACCGATACCGATATTGGGTACAGAAACCAAAAGGGTATGTATAATGTTAGTTGGTTAACTTTATTTATCAAATAGATATAGATATTCAGACACCTTCAACATTTCTCACATTATCACAGTTTATTCGCAATAGTTTAGAAAATGGTAATAAAATATGACAAGAACTCAGAGTTACACTGTGTCAGAACAAATTCATCTTGATAATGTCAGAAAACTTTGATAGAAAGGTATGTAATAGATTACGATCAACAAACAATCATGACAGTATTTACACAACTATGAATGATCGGGCCTGATACCGATACCAGTATCGGTATCGGTGCATCCCTACCTAAGATGCAATCAATAATACGTGTCCATCAGTACTGGTACTGCAGTAATACTCATTACAGAATATTGACATATTAATTAAGGCTTTCAATCGACTACAATTTGGAAATACTCTATATCTATCTATGCAGAGGCATTAAATCGTCAGCAAGTCAAATTTAGACTTTAATTTTAGTTATTTGTATAACATGTTATATAATAATGTTATACTGTATAATAAGAATTAATGTGGGAGTCTAATATATAATCTTTCACAGTTTGTTATTTAGACATGCTAGCCTACTAAATGTAGATTACACATGATATTTATTTAATTCAGAATCAGAATTTAATTTAATTTAGATAATAATGGGTTTAAAGCACAAAGAGTTTATCATTACATACCATTTGATGGATTAAAATAATACAACACAGGTAATGAGAGGGGAATTTTATGGAAATTTGTGTAAACACTCTCACTGTTTATTTAAACATACAATACGTTTAAGAATTCAGAAAAGTCATAAATTAATCAAATCTAAACTGAACATAAAAAAACTCATGGAAAACGTAAAGCGAAAAACTAATTGGAAAGTCCTAGAATTTCAATATGCTTTAAATATTTCATCAGCAAGAAATTGCTTTTGTGTTAAGTAAAATGTAATACAGTAACACATGATTGTCCACATTTCCACGTCAGTGTCTGTGGGCTGAAATTGTTCCAAGGCTTAAGTTTCCCCCTCATCAGTGACTTCTGTCTGCTGAGGGAGTCCAAAAAGACATTGTTGAATCCTAATAGGCAACATGTTTAGAGTGGAATTTATCATGTTTTCCTTTAGTTATTTTTCTCATTATATCATATGTCATCTGATACTTGCAGCATAATTCAACTACATATCTCAAGTACAACTCAATTCCCCAAAGCAGAAACAAAGCATTTCTTGAGGGAATGGAAATTTATGAGTGTGGTAAATGTGGAGTCATGTGGGGATATGGATTCTAATATTTTATGTATGGATGAGCCCTATGTGGTTAAAACGACATGTGGACTGCAAATATGAAAAAGCTGAAATATTACCAAAGGAGTTATTACGCTCCTTTAGTCTTGGCTTCTTCCCAGTATTTACACAACCTCTATTCTCTGTGAGGCTTGTATGGCTTCTGCTCCACTTGAGATTGAGAGATTTGTGGTTTGAAACCCCAAGGAACACATCTGCCAGCATTTTAGAATTTTCCACCATATCATTACATTAAGGCCGTTGGCATGGAGCAGCAGTAATACTGAGGTTGTGTTTTATAAATATCGACGTGAGGGTACTTCTAAGACTTCTACAACACTCCAGACTGTGTTGGCTGAGCTTATATCATGGTCACATTTGCAACTTAAGCCACCGTGTGAAGTTCTGATAACCTTGTTTCCAATAGACTCCACACGGAGGAGTCGGTTTTATGGAAAAAGGAACCGTTCAGAATTAAATTTAAAAAAATTCTGTTTAAATTCCAATTCAGTTGCTGAATTTGAATTGAATTTAAATGTAGATAGCAAACAGAATGCAGAATTGCAATTTGAACTGGAATGTAAGGAGGTTGAATTAAAATCACTTTATTTCTAAGTAATTCATATTACTTTCATTCTATGCTAGACAAGTCAAGTTTGTTAAGACGAGCTTTGAATGCTGACTTGAAAAAGCCTTACATTTAAAAGGTTTATAGGCCTCAAAATATGTTGTAAATGCCTGTGGAAAATTGTATTCAGTTTATATATTTTATTATATTTATTGAGTTAACTTTTGTGCACCAGGGTAGAAGAACACATTTCCCACAATGTATAGCCTGTTGAATTTTGTTAAAATTCCTAAAATTCTCCTAAAATTCCAAACAAATACTAAATCTTGAATTCAATAAGACCGTTTTTAAATTCTGAATTTTTCCTAACCTTGTGTAGCCATTTTTCAGTAAATTTTTTTTCAGTACCAACATGTATCTGATGTAAATAATGCTCATTATAGTGTGCCTAAGATTTATGTGCCTGAGGCAGTTAAACGTGCCTGACGCCAGCGGTAAATGTGAGCTTATATAAAAGGGATGTTGGTGTCTTTTGTAATGATGGTAGCAGTCATTGGATCCAGATTGTTTGTAGGTGTAGGATGAAGGTCTGACACAGTGAGCAATATAAAGATTTGCATTTATTTGAGCTGTCAGGTATTGACAGATATTCAAATGATCTGATGTGCATGTGCCATGTGTACTGTTCAAAAGTTTGGGGTCAGAAAGATTTTTTTTTAAATTATTAATAAATTAATACTTTTATTCAACAAGATGCATTAAGGCCAATTCGCACTGCTCCGACAGACGGCAACAGACACGTTTGTCGGATTTTGTCGGATCAGTGTGTTACCCCGTCGGCATCTGTTGGAGCTCGTTTTGGCCAGTTGAACATGTTTGTCTTGGAACATCTGAGAAGTGATGGACTGTACTCGGTCGGCTGTCGGTGTTGGTCTGTGTCTGTTGGTGCGATGTGAATTGGCTTTTAAACCAATCACAGAAAAAACATGTAATATTACAAACAGGGCCAGATTTACGCATAGGCATTCTAGGGACGTGTCTATGCCCACTCGTCCAAGTGGGCCCAAGTACAATGAAGAGATATATAATATTTTTTGTTATACTATGGGCTAACTAAAACCGCAAAAGAACCAAAACCCCAAAAGACAATGAGCAAATAAATATAACAAACAATAGGATAAAAAAATGACAAACTATTTGCATGTTTTCCACCTTTTTTATTTATGGAAAGCACACTTTCCTACTCCCACTCTCTCTCACAAACGCACACATACAGTACAGACATGCAGTCATGCACGGAAACGTCAGCGCTGCCCCGCAAATTTATCAATAAAGTAGTTTTGCAGCTGAAAAGCTACATGGCGTTTCTCAGTAGCTAGGTGGTAACATTACTGTTCTTGAAGCAGTTATTAACCGCTTAACTGTCAAAGATCGGCGACGGCCTCAGATTATTGTTGTTTCATTTTAACAGCACATTAAAACATCACACTCTTACTTGATCAGGACAAACTGTGCATCAGTAGAAATATTAAAGACTCTAGCTTCGATATTTGACCACTGTTTTGATAAAACATCGTTGCAGTGACAGTAATTTATTAATTTATGTCAGGAGTGCAAAATAATAAATCCGTATGTGTCATATTTGGAATAGAAATTCACCAAGCATTCATATTCAGTCACGTCTGCAGCGGTTTATTTGTGTTCACATAGCTTTACTGAACAGGGTCAATAAGGGCTTATAGTCCAACGATGCATATACATGGATATATATATATATAGATATATTTACACGTTTACTTCATATTTCTTCAGACTGAATCATCATTTCTATTTATTTTCCACTGATTTACGCGATCTGATGATAATTAGCAGCTCCCTGGGCTGTCTCGGTATGTTTACTCTTCCGTGCTCGCGCTGTAAACTGTGCATCAGTAGAAAGATTAAAGACTCTAGCTTCGATATTTGACCACTGTTTTGATAAAACATCGTTGCAGTGACAGTAATTTATTAATTTATGTCAGGAGTGCAAAATAATAAATCCGTATGTGTCATATTTGGAATAGAAATTCACCAAGCATTCATATTCAGTCACGTCTGCAGCGGTTTATTTGTGTTCACATAGCTTTACTGAACAGGGTCAATAAGGGCTTATAGTCCAACGATGCATATACATGGATATATATATATATAGATATATTTACACGTTTACTTCATATTTCTTCAGACTGAATCATCATTTCTATTTATTTTCCACTGATTTACGCGATCTGATGATAATTAGCAGCTCCCTGGGCTGTCTCGGTATGTTTACTCTTCCGTGCTCGTGCTCAGACTCAGAGGAACCTCATTCGTCCGTCAACCTGTCAATCATATTGCGTCTCATAACAAGCCCCGTCTCATCCTGTGATGCGCTTCCCTGCTCTTCTGCGTTCATATCTGACCATGACAAACAGAGAAATGTCTGTACCCACGAAATATCCAAATAATGATCGCAAAAGGAAGTTATTACAAACACTCGATGGTGGTTTAAAGTGAGTTTTGAGTAAAAGTGTATTATTAATGTCATAAATTGTCTTATGTTGCTTGATGCTAATGTTAGCTCTAATGCAGCTGCAGAACAGGTGCAGTTCTTCTTCATAATGTATTTTGTCATAATAATTCACGTAAGGTCGTAAGAAAATGTTTTGTTGTGTTTTTCTAGAAAGACTTTTGATAATAGTTGGGTAAATGTATACTGGGATTGAAGCGATGTGGCTTGATAAACCTTGTAATGCCAGAATAAAGGCTATAATGGCTGAATAAAAACAAACGAATAATGATTAAAGGAATAATGAGGATTATGTGTCATACCTGGCGGAGGTGTGAAAGGTTTGAAATTAGTTCAATACACACGAGTTTTTAGGACAGAAACATGACAAATGTCTTGAAATGAAACAATCTGAACAATGTCTTGAGGTGTGGTTATGACTCCAGGCTGTTGAATTATTAGAGAATTAATGCACTCCCGAAGTGGTAATGTGGCCACAACTCCGTCCGGATCCTATTAATGCAACGGTCTTTCTCCATTCTCAAACGAGAACTACATTCGATCTTCAATGACTGAACGCAAGCCAAACGACATTGCGCTTATTGCGATAGAGAACACTGTAATGGTTTCACCTGATTATGAAATATTTTTGCTATTCTTTGCTATTTTTGTTTGCTGCGGTGGTAATATTAGCTATATATTAATTTTAAAAAATGATTTTGCCTATGTCACGATAAAAGGTAAATCTGGCCCTGATTAAAAAAATAAATAAAATCTAGTTCAAATAAATACTGTTGTTCTGAAGTTTCTATTCATCTCTATTCTTTTCTTCAACTTTCTATTCATTTCTAATAATATGTTTTCACAAAAACATTAAGCACTTATCAGTTTTTAACACTGATAAGAATAAGAAATGTTTCTTGAGAACCAAATAAGCTAATTATAGTGATTTCTGAAGGATCATGTGACTCTGAAGACTGAAGACTTTTTTTCAGAAACATAAAATAATAACAATAATAATAAATCCAGACCTCAAATTTTTGAATGGTAATGTGTGTGTGACTTTGTTAATTTTTAACATTTCCTTTGTAACATGATGCTAGTAGCTTCATGTTATTGTCATTCTTTCAGCTTTATTGAAAAGTTCCACCTCCATCTCTTATTAGATCTGTAATGTTTAGTGAAAGCTGTTTTTTGACATTTTATCCATACAGTAGCACAATATTCTGGATCATTGTTTTTCAAAATACTACCATATGTGCCGAGTGAAAATCAGTATTCATGTGCTCATTGTATAGCAGGTAATAAAACGAAAGAGTGGGTTGGAAACATTAGCAGGATACTTGTGACCCCGCACAAAATGTTTCTGAAGTAAACTTTTGCATCTGTGTAACGTCATCACCCTAACCCTCTTTGCTTTTTTTTAAATTAAAGTGGTTTTGGTAGTGTTGTGTTTTTTTTTTTTTTTAAATGCTCAATCTCAAAGGGTTAACACTCAAGACCCGGAGCCCTTTTTGCTGCTTCTTTGTGTACGCTCTTGAGGTTCTGTGAAGAGCCCACTCAAGACCTCTTCTGTAGCTCCAGATGTTTTGTGTAGCTATTTATTTAGCTTGTAAACAGGCCGCCGAAAGCTTCCCCCATAATGATGGAGAGGGAAACCGCAATTACATTGTTGCAGGGCCTTTACAAAACAGAGCTGGCTGTTGAATGAGACTCGGTGCTGGGGGGAGAACAGGTTGTTATCGCTTTAGAAGGAGAGGGTTGCCAGATTGAAATGCAAATCTTAACATTTTGCAATTCATTTGAGGGCAAAGCAATAATGGCAACTACAAAAACAGGAGGGGGCAAAAGGATGAAAATAAGGTTATCCTTTCTTGTTTTCCCTTTTTTGGTCACTGCAATTTCACATTTTATTTCATTTTGTCATATTAAGAGGTCTTTCAGTCTTTTTCACTTTTTCATTGAGTTGTGTTCAGCACTATTATAGATCCTATAGATTGAAAAACAAACACGTTTCAACACCCTATTTAGCTAGACATGTTTAGGTAATCTATAAACATGTTTTCTGAAGATAATCATGTTTATAGAGTTGGCTAACCAGATAAATTCTGATGGTTCTGGCTCTTTCTCAAGCTTTAACCCATATAGCCGCCCCTGAAATCTTCATGTGGCTATATTTAATGAACTTTTTTTTTTTCATAAATTTAATTTAATATGATCGATCAACCTGACAAAATTTACATGGTGCAAAGCTGAAATTGCATCTACCTCAAAAGTTATTCATTATGGTAGGGTCAAGTACACAACTTCTTAAAGAAGTATGTTTTTAACATTGATAATAATAACCACATTTAATAACTGAGCACCAACTTTCTGAAGGATAATGTGACACTGAAGACTGAAGTAATGACTGCTGAAAATTCAGCTTTGCATCACAGGAATAAATTACATTTTAAAATGTATTACAATAGAAAACTGTAATACATGTTTTTACTGTATTTTTGAGCACATGAATGCTGCCTTGGTAAGCAGCAGAGACTTCATTAAAAATGTAAGTATTATTTTAGCACATTTATCTCTTTCTTTGATCAATTAGATCTAAGATCTTTGATTTCTCTGTCAGGGTTGCGAAATGTTACACATTTATGTGAGTGTTTTAAAACATATCCAAACATGCGAGTTATGCAACAGCCCTTTGTTTTTTTTTTGTTTTTTTTTATTTAGGTTTTTTTTTTTTTAGACAATGCAATCCATTGTTCTTGATAAAATTCTGTCCATTTAATAACAGTCTTCAATCTGGTCTACAAGTCTCAATGGCAGAGTAGACTTTATTTTGCAATTACTTTATTTCTATAGTTCAGAACCCATCAAATAACAAGTAATTTGAGATTTAAGAATGTTTTTACTGGATCAGTGATGAAGACCTGTCATATATATTGATTTGTGTTTTCAAACGTTCTGTTGTATGATCACTTTACTTCCAATGCAAGCATACTCTGTTCTTGGAGATGTTGTGATTGTTCCCTTTAGTGACGTCTTCAAAGTAAACATCACGCGGATGACTCGAGATAACCTCAGACTTGAACAGATTAACACGGCTCGACAGCGGTAACGGTCCTCCCTCGCTGTGCGCATGTCGTTTTAGGAGGAGATTACTTTGATATTTAATGTCGGCTTGCCACTTGCAATGACCTTTTAGTGTAGCACATTCTGAGGGTGTTGTAATTAGCACTGGTCAGAGAGAGAGTGAATGAGAAAAGGGCGAGACAGACGGGCCAGGAGGCATGTTCGGCTGAACACGTAGAAAACGTGCTCTGTGTGAGACCGCCGCCGCCCGCTGGGCGTCACAGCCCTTTTCACTTCCCATCTGCAATTATTTCCGTCTCCACCACAGAACGGGCTGACCGCTTGACAAGTCAATTAATTCTTAATGGGCCCTCCATCTGGCTCTGTTCAGTCGGAGGTCTGCAGCCTCTCAGCACAGGGACAGAGCTTAATGCTAATGACTGATGAGATTTTGTCAGGTAAAATCACCACTGGCACTAACACAGACCACACAGGTGTAGTTATGATTTACCGAAGATTAACAATCTAGAAACTTTATTGTATATGGCACAGCGTTATGAATCATGAGTTTCATGGTACTACCATGTTTCATTTGGACATGGTACCATGGTACAACCATGGTAGTCTTGGGAGTACTATGAAGTACCATTTCTTGCAAAAAAATAAATCAGATACTCAGATAATACTTTGTTTTCATGGTACTGAATATCTTATACCATGGTATTTACTCTATGGTAATTCCAAAAAAAAACAAAAAAAACTATGGTAGTACTGTGGTACATCTTCAAAATAGCATGTTAACTTTGGTACTCTTTTGTAAGTTATGTAAATACCATGTTATATTAAAAAAGTACTGTGGCAGTACTATGGTGGAGTAATACTGTGGTACTTTGAAATATACCATGGTACAGAAAATCATGTACTCTTTTATTTGACTGCTACCCAATGGTAAAAAATGCCCCAAAATACCATGGTAGTTTCAGTGAAGCAAATACTACCCTTACGAAAATTAGCCATGGTTTTATTATAGTAAAAGTGTAGTAACCATGTTAAATTTTTTTTTTTTGTATTTATTGGAGTATTGGTTACCATATCTGTAACCACAGTTTTACTACAAATACCATGGTTATAAACTATGGTTAGTGTAGCAAAAACATGGTTTAACTATAGTAACCATGTTTTTTTATTTATTTTTTTTTGTAGTAAAAACATGGTTAATTTTCATAAGGGTGTGACACATAATTTCAGTAGGATGGTATTTGGCATCTGATACCATCATTATAGCATGGTAGAGAATGGCTAACCTTACAAAAAAAGTACTATAGTGGTACCATGGTACAGTCATGGTATCAGATGGTAATATTACAGTATGATACTTTGAAATATAGTTTAGTACAGAAAGTCATGTACCATGGTTTATATGTTACTCCATGGTACATGTACAAAAATAAGAATACTGTAAGTACCGTGGTAATACCGTAGTACTTTTAGTATGTTTCATAAAAAAAAACAAAAAAAACATATGTCAGTGTATTTTTTTAATAGCTTAAATGGAGCTCTGCTCATTCTTGTGTTCCTCGCACACACACCAGTGCATGGCTAATCCAGTTCATTATAAATATTTATGTTGCTAATTACTCCCAAGTACATTATTAATAGCTCTGAAATTTTTCTCAAAGAGGATATAATTAGGCAAGGAAATTAGTCAAAAGCTAATAAAGCTGGAAGTTGAAAAGACATTTTTAAGCATAGCTCATTTCTGCTCCACTTTGCAAAACCTGCACGTTCTTGTTTTCTTGCCTCGCATGCATTTTCATGAAGCGATATCTCACTCGTCCATGGCTAATAAATATAGACCCTGACAGTGTGGAAGCGTCAAATATTAGCTCACATTCCATTAGCATGTATTAGCGCAGTATGCTAGCTTTAATTAGGGACAGCTGTGTGTTTTTAATGCACTGTGTGTATTTACTGTTAGTATTTGCAAGCCCTGCAAGATAAGTGTATGTAATAAACCAAAAAGTATGTAAATTAAAATAATAATGTAAATAGGAATGGAATTAATACCTAGAGTGTGATTCATTCACAGTGGGTTCTAAATTTCCCATCATGCATTGCTGCATGCATCGCACTTCTGTTTTGTTGTTGTGTTATAATTTATCTTCCCCTTTGTGTTTGTTCAAACTGTGTGCATGCGAGTTGACTGGTTTTTTAATTCAGGTTTGTAATTTTAAATTGCAATCATATTTTACAATATTATTGTTTTTACTGTATTTTTAATAAATAAATAAATGCAGTCGTCTTTCAAAGACACAAAAAAAATCTCCAAAGATTTGAACAGTAGTGTAGTTTTTTTTTTTTTTTTAAATAGATGATATAAACAAGATAAAAGTAGTACTGTAGTAGTAAGTTGTACTGTATGCTAGTATTCCATTCTGAACACAGCTTTTGTCTCATTCCGTATCGCTCTCATTGCCTATCACCCGCTGTACAGCACTTAGTGCAACTGGGTTGTCAGTCTAACGGGTTCCATTAACAAGC
This sequence comes from Sinocyclocheilus rhinocerous, assembly GCF_001515625.1. Taxonomy (NCBI): domain Eukaryota; kingdom Metazoa; phylum Chordata; class Actinopteri; order Cypriniformes; family Cyprinidae; genus Sinocyclocheilus; species Sinocyclocheilus rhinocerous. Next base: position 3,355,123 of record NW_015631049.1, on the reverse strand, counting down.
CAGACAACAGGCCATTAGGCTCCAGGAGCTTAATTGCTCGTTAATTGGCTAATTAGTGCTCTGCTTTGTTTTTCACTCTCCCTTGACTTCTGTTATTTGCTTTTAATATCCCACCATCGTCTCAAAATCTCCAGTTACTGCAGTTGATGCTTGGGTGGAGGAGGTTATTGGGATACTTGAAAAATAATGTGCATCTGTTTTTAAGGCACTGGGAGATGCATGTGACCTCATCGACATCTCGGTCAGTGCTCACTTCTGCTCCTGGAGATCAACCTTTTGACAGAGTTTATTTGTAGACCTACTGAAAAACACCAGCTAGTAATGTTCAAGTAAACCTAAAGAACTATGTTCAGAATAGCATAGTTTTATGCTAGAATGACTAAAATATACAGAATGTGAATTTTCTTTATGCATTAAATACATGTCGGAAGACTTTTTTTCTCAGAATTTATATCTCGCAATTCAGACTTTTTTTCTCCAAATTCTGAGTTTACATCTCGCAAATTGGATGTTTCTTCTTGGAATTCTACAACATCCCCCCGCAGTTTTGACTGCTGTAAGGTAGATGTCCAGGAGCAGAAATCACTTCCTCTGATGTGCATAGAGAAAACAGAATGTTCTACATATAACATCACTGGTAAAACTTTACAGCTTTACCAAAAACTTTACCAAATTTTACGAGCAGCATTTTAAAATGTACTAGTGTTTGATAGAAGAACGTTTTAAGCTTTACGAGTTTGGCTTCACGTGGCAGACACATGGATATAAATGAAAAATAGAATGAAAGTCAACAGTAAGTAGGACTCAGTAAGGCAGCATTGCACAAAAGTGATTTTCTTTTTTTTTGGCTTGCTTTCCTGTACAAATATCCAAACATTCTAAAATCAAAAGATACATTTAGAGATACAAAAGGGCATAAGGTGAAATGAGATGTCTTGTTTTCTGAGAAATTGATCGAAATCAAAGTTATGCTTAAAAAATCTGCCAATAGGGTAATAAAAATAAAACTATACGTTTATTTTTCTGAGCCCTTGAGCAGGCATTTTGTTCTTGTTCCCATTTCTTCTAATATCTTACATAATATTGTGCATCTCAAGTAAATGTATCTCGATTTAAGAATGTTTAGATATTTGAATGGAAAAAAGACAAAATTACGGAGCAAGAAAATCTATTTTTGCCGTCTGTACTTTTATTGATGCTTTTTTTACATTCTCAATATAAAATGGCGTCGTTTAAGGCTTTAAAAAACGTTGCAACATGAATGCTTTTTTTCCACCACTGTAGTTGACGCATTGTAGCCAACCTGAGTGACAGTTTTCAATAAACATTACCATTAAGACAGCAGAGCTTAACAAATCTATTATATGAGCAGCTCGGCTGGCATCCCGCCTACAAGGACACTACAACACACAGACTGTCATAGCATTTGTAATGTTGCCATAGAAACACATCGCAAGCCCAAGGTTTACATTTACGTATCTTGACTTGCATTGTAAAGAATTAACAAACGTTTTTGTCTGTACATGCAGACTGAGATTAAATGAAAGAGTTAGCATGCACCCAGTTTGCTCCAGCAATAAAAAAAAAAAATAAAAAAAAAAGCTTAAATCATTGTCTTGACATTCACTCATATGCATTGGGCAAAAGTGCTTCTAGGATTGTGAATTGCAATGTAGATTCTGCTTACTGGATACACTTGCAGCTGAAGCATGCATATTTCATGTAGGGCTTTATGCAAGTTGTTGTTCTGTTGTTTGATAGGATATGCTGTATAAAATCTGCAAGAGCTACGAAAGTAACCTGGATGTTGTGCGTGACCTGGATGCTGTTATCTTTACTTCATGGACATATTGTAAGATATATATAGTAGCATTGTGAGATATGAAGTCACAATTACTTTTATTTTATAGTTTATTTAATTTAATTTTAATACAATTTTATTTATTTATGTATTTATATATTTTTAAATAACAGGCTTTCATACATTAGCTACTTTATGGCTGTGAATGGAGAAAAAAGTTTTATGCTCATTATTGGTGTAGTTACGGCATCTACCAGCAGGGGCTAAAATGCGATGACATCTCGCTTTATTTATCTACCTTATTTTCCTACGTAAGCAAGTAAGCTATTTCTTGTGAATGTGCAAGACTCTGATTCTTTAGCCAAAACAGGTAAATAACATGACGAATAACAAAGTGATAAAATAATTAAAATTATATAACTAATACCCATCCCAGGCTCATTGAAAATACGTGCTTGTGGTGACGTTTCAGCAACATTAATATTACGTACCTTATTGCATGTTTCACGACAGTTTCAAAGTGAAATGTACAATGAGTGGCACTGAAACGCGCGTTTAATACGTGACCGTGGCCACGTTTTCATTATGTTGGTACAGGCATGTATTGCGGCATTTTTATTATGTTGCTTCAGGCATGTATTGCGGTGTTTTTATTATGTTGCTTCAGGCATTTATTGGGGTGATTCATAATTCAAATGTCCAGGAAGTGTTGCTAAATGGTTAATGGTTTCGCGGGATTCGCACATGAGCACTATACCTCACAAGTGCAGGGCCGCATTGCATGAAAACCCATACATATAAAACTTTATATGTGACGCTAACGTTCAAATGTATACATTTTCAAATCTCGCAACATGTTAAAATTGTTTTGAGGTCATAACATAATATTGTGCAAAGAATTGTGCTTTCTTAATCGAAACTCTGCCCCTGTAAATCCTAAGTGTGAAAAGCAATAAAAAATTGTCAGTTTTACTGCCTCTAGTGTTCATTTCAACTGGAAACTGCAGCGATTCATACGTATAGGTTAGAGGTCTACACGGAGGACCCGAGACCCGAGGACCCGGGACCCGACCCGGGATCCGTACGGGTTCGGGGCTATATTTTAAATGGTCAGCCGGGTCCGGGTCGGGTCCCAATCTATTACTTCGGGTCCCGGGTCTGTTTAACATTGTGTGTAATACCCGAGTCGATCGGACTCGGAGAACACCCGGCCGTTATCAGAGTCAGTCAGCGCTGTGCGTGTGTTGTTTTGTAACTTTCAACTTGTAAAATTAGGATGAGAAAAGTGTGAGTCAGTAATTTGAAATAAGGTGAAAAAAAA
>NW_015631049.1:3343487-3349986 GCF_001515625.1 Sinocyclocheilus rhinocerous | reverse complement strand
CTTCTTACATTAGGTAAGACAAAAAGTTTAATTTTCGCAACTTGTTTATCGACTTGTTAATAGCAATTTGCTGTGGAATATGTGCCGATCGGGTCCAGTCGGGTCTGTGTCTTCCCGGCCGGGTTCGGGTCCATCTTTCAAAATAATAGACGGGTCCGGGTCGGTTCAGTGTAGCACATTTACGGGTCTCTTCGGGTTCGGGTACGAATTTTTGGACCCGTGTAAACCTTTAGTATAGGTACGTTTTTTGAGTTTTGCAGAAACGTAGGTAAGGCACGTATTTCCAATGAGCCTAGGTAGCAACCACCAGTTTGCAACATCAAGCTGCATAATGGACTGTTTTGGTACATTGAAAGTAACTGGAAGTGGCTGACATTTGAAGCCTTGCACATTTAAGTTAAAAATGGTCACGCCTGGTTGCGTTGGTGGATACAAACACATGGAAGCAAACAGGTAGATCCTAAATCTTTCTCTCTTTGGGAGTTATTTCAGCTGGGATGTTATGGCTTTGCATGCACACACATGCTCACACGTCTCGTGCTTTGCTCATCAACATGGCTCCTATGGGCAGAATCAGATATAGATTGACCTTTTCTGCTCAGCTTCCAACATTACCACAATCTGCCCTTCTCATTACCACGGGAACGTTTCAGACAGTATTAGACTTAATAAATGACTTTTCCTCTCCTCCTCCCTCTCTTCGTATTCCCCGTTCATGCTCCCCTTGCTCTCTCACTTGCTCACTTTTCTGCTCCTGAGCCGATAACCCAGAGTCCCCTGGGGCTTGGCCTCCATAATCACGTCAGTTCACAGCCCTCTTATTTGAGCAGAATTGCTTAATTGGTATGTGTTCTACATAACTGTCGGAGTATTAGACTCACAAATGAAGGTTAGAACCTTGGTGCTTGTAATCGACTGAAAGAAATTGATTTGCGCTCAGTCGCTCTACAGGGAGAGAACTTTATGGTTCTCTAAAGAAATGAAGCTTTATAATTGTTTTTTTCAGTCCCCTCCGCCTTGAACACGTTTTCTTTATTTCATACATTCACTAAAAACACAGTATTGTGGCAGTGGTAAATGAAAATGTTTCTTTGATCAGGCAAACTGTGTTATGGTCATCTAGTGTGATCCTGTTTTCTTTGTCAACCTTTGTCAGGGTATAACGTGCCTGTGGCAACATTTCTGAAAAATGATATTACTACATTTTCAAAATGCAATGTCCAGTAAATGGTGCTAAAAGCATGTTCAGTTTCAACAAAGATTAATGTGAATTTGGCAACATTTTATGTAGTTGGTTGTACATGTCGCAGCAGTTCGGAAATGAAATGTCCGAAATGTGAGTGGCACTAAAAGGTTATCGTGTTTGAAAATAACGTACCACCAACACTGAATGCAAATGTGAGATTAAAAACGCATTTGCTGAAGCAACCAGGCCATTTAAGCTTGTTTCTTGAAGGCTTTGAGCTGTTTTATCGTGACTCATTTTTCATGAGACTCAAACCCGAGTGCTCCACATTGCAAGTGCAGTGCTGTACCAGGTGAGCGACAGAGCAAGTTTACTACATCAGAAAAGTAAAAGCCATACATATGAAGCTGGTTACGTGATGCAAACATCAAAATGCATTAGTTTAGAAATCATGCACATGTTTGAAAAAGATTATTATTAATCAATAACCTGTCTCTGTAATCATAATAAGTGGGGAAAGGAGTATAAGTTATTGGTGTTTTACTGCCGCTAGTGGTCACTTCAGCTGGAAACTGCAATAAATTGTATGTATTTGTAAATTTTTGGGAGTTTTGCAAACATGTAGGTAGAAGTACGTTTTTCCATTGAGCCTAGGTTTAATAATTAATTAATAAAAACATACGGGTTAAACATGTAGCCTGCTCAATAGGTTGTACTGCCTTATGGAACAATGGCACATTTAATTTTTTATGTTTTCTAGAGTTATTTGTCAACAGGAAATGTTGACAAACATTTTCATTGTTGCATCATCTAAGCATCCTCTATCCATCTATTCCTTATAGCCTCGTTTTTATTCATGAAAAATGAGATATGGTGTCTACCCTGACTAAGGTCCATAGAGTTTCTCATAAAGTGGTTTTTACAAGGTTTTAGATGACAGTGTAGAGGGAAATGTCCCTTGTGTAGTACTACAGTAGTATAGGTTCCAGTGGCTCAACTGGTAGAGCATAGCATTAGCAACACCAAGGTCATAGGTTCAATTCCTAGGGAACATACAAAAGTTTTAAAGCGCATACAGTACCTTGAATGTATTGTAAGATGCTTTGGATAACAAAGTCTTTTAAATGCATAAATGTAAATGTAGTGTTGTAAGTAGTTCACTTACACAAGATTGTGTGTACTTTGATGTTTGTGAATAGTTTATGCAGGGTTCATGCTTAGTGCTTTAATAAGGAGGCATGGGTTATTTTTTGGTGAAATATTCATGTTTCACTCAGGCAGAGAATATTAAAATGCAATAATTTCATTTGCAAGAGTTGCACTGGATGAGAGCGACCTGATATTGAGCCCCAGTTATCAGTGGGTATTCTTATATGAATGTTTATAAGATTACACCAGTACCATGTTTCTAGACAAGGAACATCTACAGTCTCCATTGAATGTGTGTCTAAGTGATATTTCAAAATGTGTTTGTATTATTGGGTTAGATACAAACACAAGGTTCTGGAGTTAGTTTGTTTTTTTGGAAAATTTTACCAATAGTGTAAGATCTTTATCCTGAATTATTTTTCTAGATAATGTGTAGTCAAGTCCAAGTTTTCTCAGAAGGATTGCACTTTGAAATTCATTCAGGACTAAACTGATTATGATATATGTGGTCTGACACAAAGTCTGAGCCTCAGTCTAAAATCATGTTAGTAAAACCACTTGCACTGAACGTTGAATCACCTTAAGATTGATTCTCATATTCTACAGCTCTCAGAGGCCTGGAGTCGATGCTAATGTTTATGCGATTTACATTAGGCTTGTCAGCAATGCATCCACCTCCTCCTTTAAGGCTTTAAGGAATAGTTCACCCAAAAAAATGAAAGAAAATTTGGTCTGTTTAGTCACCCTCATGTTATTCCAAAATTGTTTTGATGAAGGCCTGTATGGGTCGATATGCATTGGTGTTTTTTAATATGTAAATAGACAAAATTCCACTTTATTTGCAAAGTCTTTTTAAATACTAAAATCTATGTGAGTGCCTGGATGTGGAATTTTGTCTCTTCTATGCAATAAGATCCACCTAGTTTACTTTTTAATTGTATTTCTTCTGTAGAATTCAATACTTCAGCGAACTGTGCTGGTCGTTCTTTTTCATGCCGAATTTTTCATGCTTCGAAAAGGATGTAAAAGTATCATTAAAGTGGTTAATACAATGGTTATGTAGGTTTGGAACGACATTAAGGTTTGAGTAAATGATGATAGAACTTTCATTTTTGGGTGAACTATTTCTGTAAATATGGCACACAATATAGTATACTAAAAATGTTTATGTGTGAACTTTATTGTTATGTTAATTTATGTTGCATGTTGGCTCTGAATACATATGAGTTCTGTTTTAAAGCTTGTATTTGTCAAAATAATTCAATCTGCCCCAGTTTTGACCCACTCAAACTAAAACCATAGAGTAGATGCTTCAACATTTGTAGCATTAGCATGCTAGTGATTACTGATCTTTCCTTGATCTCTTCTAGGATTAGCCAAGCCCTTAGCATTTTAGCTAATCTGGTTGACACCTGTTTTTATTGACATACGAGCTGAGTTTGAACAGTTCCTCCTCCCACAGTCTGATGCGATCTGTCTTCGTACCCTCCCTAGTGAATCTTATCTGTTTTGGATGAGTGTTTTGGCAGATCTTTACTGGAAGACAGATTTATGGGTTTAGCCTTTTGGCTCTAGGCTTCAGTTCTTGCGAAATCTCTGTGAAGTTCATAAAGTACAGCCTTCATTCTTTTGATGATGTTCAGGGATTGTGATAACCTATTTATTTCTATACTAAAACGTAGCAAGAAACGCGCCCTGGAATAGACCATTCCAGAACTGTCATCTGGATCGGTTGGATTGTAGTCCATCTCAGCTGTAGGCTTCCAACATATGGTCTGTTGAGCTTCTGAAGCAGTTCAAACAGTCAGATATATTAATAAAGGCGATGGACCGATCTCACGATTTTCTAGGCTGACTGTCTGTTGAAACATTCCAACAGTTCATCTCATAATAGCTGTTGTATGTTTCTGTAGAGAAAGATTAAGGGTGCGGCCTGGGAGATAGTTGTCTAAACATAGAGTTAAGACCTTCAGACTGTATTTGTACATCTGCTGCATTTGTCAGGGTCAGGACTTACACTTTGAAGTCCTGGTTTGGGATTTGGCTGGATCTTGAAGCTTGGATTGTCTTAAGCATCTCTGGTATTAGCACTTAGCTTAGCGCTTTTTTCTCGCATCCATTAACCTAGATCCGTGGCCCAGCTCAGTCCTCGACGCTTTTACCGTGAAATTTGAAGAATCTTTTCAGCTCTACTTTCACTGTAGGGGACTATCTGGAACATTTAATTTGTTTATTATTTATTATAAGACTATCTAGTGTATCATTAGGCCAAGTTTGACCCCTTAGATTTCTATATTTGTTTTGCACTAACATGCAGTCACCATGAAATGCCATTTGCAAACCATTGTACTTCTTTAAAGTAGTCTATTTTTAAATTAAACAGTTTAGTTACATAGACTTTAGTTACATTACATCCAGATTTTGCCACATTCTTATTTTCATATACTCATTTACAAAAATCTATGTAATTCAAGATGAGTCATCAGTATTTTGGCCTTTTCAAGAAAAGAAATGGGGATATTTTAAATTCAATTTTGATTTTATCTTCTTAGTAAAGTCTGCTGTATGCTGTTTTTAGACAACCATATTGAGTTGCAGTTCTCTTATTCTAGGCCTCACTTCTCCAAATAAAAAAAAAAGATGTTAGAGTGAGATACCTAGGCTTGTATTCGTGTTCTTTCTGTTCTTGGTTGCCATAATGTCACATGCAGATAAAGATCTCTTCGCCTCCATTTTAAATCTAAGATTCACAGCATAACCTGAATATAAAATGGAGGGAGGAAGGTGCAGGCTCATTGGTCAAGGCCTTGTCTCTGACACAGTCAGGAGGAAATACGGAAGGGAAGTTAATTTGCCCCATCATTCTGACAAAGGGAGGTGAATTGAGGGAACTGACATGCCTTGCCACGCTTCATTGTTTCAGATCTCAAGTCTCATAAATTTGCACGGTTCTCGTGAAAGAAAGCAATAACGCGTTATCGCATTGCCACCATAATTAACATTCACCAACTGTAACTGATCCATCTTTCATTCTCTCCGCTCAGGAACTGCCTAAACGTGTGTGTGTGTGTGTGTGTGCATATGTGAATAAGTCTTCCATTTTGTGTCTTTGTAGGTGCCTGATATTTTTCTGTATACTCTCTCCGCCGCAAATTCCCCCACATTTCATCGCAATCGTCCTCTTTGATCCCTGCGTGCTGACATTCTTTCAGCCTCAAAATGGCAGCAGTCATTTTGAACACCAGGCATGTGCGCTAGTACACTCAATATCGCAGTAGGTACCCACTCTAGCAGGGGTGACAATTCTTCTCTTTCAGACAATGTGGCATTAGTGCTTGTTAGCTCCACCATTAGCTATAGAGCTCTCAAATTGAGGCTTTGGCCGAGGATGTGTTTGGCTGGCTCCACTTGGAATTCCGTACCATGTATTTACTCCTGTGAGGAGAGTATTAGAGGGCTGCTTCGTTGAGCTCACAATTACTATAATCACAAAATTTCAAGTTGACGCGTGCCCACGGTGGAGGAGAAATGGAAGGTGCAATTATTTATGAAGCTCCCGTTAGCTCTTCTCAACCATGCTTCAGTGCTCCTCAGCCACAGCAACTATTCTTCTACAACAGCTACAACAACCTGTAATTGTGGCTTTCGCTCCACAACTGGTGGAACCCATTTATCAGGATGGCGCGGTGTGCGACTAGCCCTCCGCTATAGCCGATCTCCCACCCAGCGGTGGCCTTTTGGTACGTGTTGTGTAGCGATTTGATCAAAGACAATTTTTTTTTTCAGCCTTAGAAAGGAAACCTGTCCAATATAACAGTTTTATCATCAAAGGTTGTGGGGCAATTCCAGATCAACAACAAGTGGATGAATTTTGTGCAGGAGATCTATTCGGTATAGCACTTAAAAAAAGAAAAAAACCAGTCCAGGCATCTGTGAAAAAAAAACAGTCCAGGCATCTGTGAAAAAAAACTAGTCCAGGCATCAGTGTTAAGGCCTTTGCACATGACTCATGTCAGGGCTTCAATGCACCGTTTAACGCGCTGCTTTGACCTCCACCTGAAAAGCATCGTCAGTAGCAGCACGGAGGGGCAGTTTTACAAGGTTCTTAACTCTTTCCCCGCCATTGACGAGTTATCTCGTCTTTTAGAAGACAACGCTTCCCCG
>NW_015631049.1:3280120-3343313 GCF_001515625.1 Sinocyclocheilus rhinocerous | reverse complement strand
TTCTGAACGAGTACAAAACCTCCCGAACAAAAACACATGAGTACAGGACGGAGAAACGAGCAATCTCTTAGGTAAACAGATGCATATGAAAAATTATGCGATCATCAGCAATGGCAGCATATAAATGAAAACTGCATAATGTTACGGAGTAAAATGTTGATCCAGGAAGTGGTATATGTCTGTGCAAGATTTGGAGGTGTTGATGGAAGCGATTTACTGGATTTATGCTTTGATAATCGTACTGAATATTACCCAGATGTAGTTTTTGATAAAAATGTGATTTTCTCACCTTTTTGCTCAAAATTATGCATTTTTAAGAAACCTACCTATATTCAAGTGTTGATAAAAAAAGAATGCTTTAAGCTAGAATAAAACTGATTTTTTTTAAAGTAGAGGCTCTGATCTTTATTTTGGTGTATTGCAAAATATTCTGGAGGCCATCAAATTTTAGTGAAAATCATCAAAATCGCTGGCGTTGGCTGGCAACTTTTTTCAAAAATGTTGACGGGGAAAGAATTAAGAAGAAAGTGGGAAGTACACTCATTTTCACAACAAAAACACGTATTTGAGCTTAGAATGGAAAAAAACAAGCACAAAAACATACTGCAGAAAAAAGCAGTTGAAGGAAAACGTGGCAAACAAACATTGGATGATGCAAAAAAAAAGAGGTGTTAAAAATAAATATATAAATGCAGTTCAATGCAGTTTTTAGAATTAAAAAGTGAAAAAAATAATGGATTGCAATATATGAGTAAAATTATTTTTTTTTAATCCGAGTACAAAAACATTTTTATTTACATATTTTTACATTTACAGCCATTTTTTTTTACTGCATTTCTTGTTGCTTTGTACGCTAAAGAAATAATGTCATTAGTGAGTCAAAATGTGTGAAATTCACAAATGGAGGTGCAAAGACAATGCATATGGTAATCATTGCCTGCACTTTGAAAGTTCAGCGAAGGGTCAAAGTTGAAATTGTTTGAACTTTTAAATTGTTTAGTTTTGAATGCTTAACTGACGTGCATAGTGGTGATGGGAATGACTCTTTAGTCCATAAAGTTCAATGTATGGCTATGGTTCAATTATAACCATAGAGATATCGTGCAAGCGATAAAAACCCATCCTATGTGCTGTTGGCCCGTAAAAACAATTTTATTTATATATATTTAGAAAAAATCTGACCGGCCCACATTGAACAAAATGGTTCGGCCCCTCAGGCATTTGCCAGAATTGCCAGATGGCCAATCCGCCCCTGGTTCATGTCAAATGGCCTTCATGATGTTTCCTATTGACATCCAGGTTCACAGAACTAAATCGAATTCTAGGAATTTGTTTAATATTTGGATAATCTGAAATGACTTGCAAGGGTGACTGTTTTTTTCCTTGAAGACCAGAGAAGAGTCATAAAGGATATTCAGTCATAAAACACATTCATTTGCAGAAGGGAAAGATGAGGTGTGAATCTCTGATGTAAAGCAACCTACATGTTCAGATTTAGATTCCCTTTCTTTATAATGCCTAACTTGCAAGTTTCAGGTGAGATAAACCACTAGTTAAAGACAGCCCACATGGGTGGTCTCAATCTGACTCATTCCTGCTTCGCAGGCGCACCTTGAAAACCACAGAAATGGTTCTCCATCTCACAGATCGGGTGTGTATAAAGCTGATTAGTGCTCTTGTAGTTTTGCAAAGGAGAAGGCTGAACCGCAATGTAAACCACTTCCTATGGCTTTGTTTGCAAGGGTGTGAAAAAGTTTGATGTTCTGAATAGAATTGCCACTTCTGCTTTCTGTGCATTGCGAACAAAGAAAACTTTTAGGCATTTTAAGAGCTATCAAAAATTTTATAATTTGCACATTTGATTCCTTTTTGTGAATTAATTTGTTTGGATGGTTTATTCATGTAAATGAACCGGTTCAAAAGAAGACTTTTTTTTTTATTGCATCTAATTATTTTGCAAAATATCTCTGTCCATCACTGGTTTGACTCAATTTTATACATTGTTGTTTTATTGTTTTAGTAGTTATATTTATTGTAAATTTAAGTGTTATGCTGTTAAACTGAGGCCTCTTCTGAGAGTTATATATATATATTGCCGCCTTAAATAGCTTAAGTACATTTTGTTAGTAGTTTGTGGCTTTTTAAATTGGTATCTTAGCTGTAGTTTACCTACTTTCAGTTGTAAGTAACTTGTAGTTTGGCAAGATGTAATTTCATAGTAGCTTCCCCAGCACAAAGATTCCATTGATATGATTAAAAACAGTCATTTTGTAACCCAATGTTGTGCCACAGGTTAAAAAGGTACTCATCTGCAAAAACTTCCATATACAAATGTGTGTCAGTTTTCAACAGGAGTGCATTATGTTTGAATAATTGCCTAATTGTAAGTTGTATACTGTTTCGGAATAAATATGGGTTGCTTTTTGGTTAAACGTGTTTGGTAAACACAAACATCCTGTAAAGAGAACAGCTCATGTGCTTCAAGATTTCGTGTACGTTTGGTTGGAATGCGAGAGATGGTGAGCGAGGCATGTAATTGCATTTAACCATTTTCGTCCTCGTGGTGAAAGACCATGTGGTTCTCCAAAACACGGCTGACCAGTTTCAGTCACATCGATGGTTGTTCTCAACACTTAAAATACTTTTCTTGCTGGAGGTCATTGGGATGATTTCTCAAGCCTCAGCACAGCATTACTGTCAGATGATTTGAAAAGCACAAAGAACATCATTCATTAAGAGACTAAAGTCATTAAATGCATTTCCACACTAATTTAGTTTTTAATGCTGCTTGAGACATCAATGGGCCAACGTGCGTAGACAGCCCGGTCCTGTCCGGATTTCTGATGTACATCTCAAGAATTAGAAGATGCTACTTAAAAGTAAAAGTATGTTCAGATCATAAAATTGACAGTATGATATATCTATGTGAAAAGGAAATGGAAATGAAGAGAAAACAGGAAGTACTTTCATATGGCTTTTTATTAGAGTGTTTAAGACAGATCTAATTTTAATTTGTGTAATGTGCAGAACACTATAAACCATTGACTTTGTGCGTGTCTTATGACTGGCTTTACGCACTTGCTCTTCGGTCTTGTGGTTTTTCTCTGCAGTTTCAGTTTATAAACTGATCAGGCATAACATTATGACAAAGTTGCGAGGTGGGGACTCCATGGATCGGACTTGTTTGTTTAGCGCATCCCACAGATGCTCGACTGGATTGAGATCTGGGGAATTTGAAGGCCAAGTCAACACCTCAAACAGCCGGCTTGCCTTCTTCCCATAGTGCATCCTGGTGCCATGTGTTCCCCAAGTAAGCGACGCACACGCACCCGGCCATCCACGGGATGTAAAAGAAAATGTGATTCATCAGACCAGGCCGCCTTCTTCATTGCCATTGCTCCGTGGTCCAGTTCTGATGGTCACATGGTCAACAGCTTTCGGCGGTGTACAGGGGTCAGCATGGGCACCCTGACTGGTCTGCGGCTATGCAGCCCAATACGCAACAAACTGCGATGCACTGTGAATTCTGACACCTTTCCATCAGAACCAGCATTAACTTCTTGAGCAATTTGAGTTTCAGTAGCTTGTCTGATGGATCGGACCACATGGGCCAGCCTTCGCTCCCCACTTGCATCAATGAGCCTTGGCCGCCCATGACCCTGTCGCCGGTTCACCACTGTTCCTTCCTTGGACCACTTTTGATAGATACTGAGCACTGCAGACCGGGAACACCCCACAAGAGCTGCAGTTTTGGAGATGCTTCCCAGTCGTCTAGCCATCACAATTTGGCCCCTGTCAAACTCGCTCAAATCCTTACTCTTGCCCAATATTCCTGATTCTAACACATCAACTTTGAGGACGAAATGTTCACTTGCTGCCTAATATATCCCACCCACTAACAGGTGCCATGATGAAGAGATAATCAGTGTTATTCACTTCACCTGTCAGTGGGCATAATGTTATGCCTGATCTGTGTATATGAAGCACTGAGGTATTTATAAATCAATTGCTTTAAAATGTTTTACCTTTTAAATGAGGTAAACCTGTTGCTTTTTGTTCACACTTCTTCTCAGTTTGTGAACTTCCCTCTTTCAATCCTTTCAGTCAGTTTCTTGAAGTACGACCCTGTTAGCCTTCGCCAGACCTCTATAAGAGAGACTGTGGCCTCTGTTTACTGGCCACTCAGTCATTTCATAGGACTTTTTTTTTAATCGTCTTCTTCAAAAGGTGTTCCACACAGTTCCTGGTGTCAACATATTGTTCGTCACTTAGAAACATGAGTGTTTCTCAGGCTTCCGTTTGAGGCTTTGGTTAGATGTACTGGGTTACAGTCATTTAAAGCTATATCTCAGTGCAGTGAGAGGTTGATCTTTGACGAGATTAATCCGATTGAGAGATGTTCTACAGCAGCTGTTGGCAGCCTCTATTGCATGTTCAACCAGGTCACCCAGTTATGTACCCAACAGTCATGTTTAAGTATCAGTAAGATTCCTTCGTGCAGAGTGACTCAAATATAAGATGAAATATTCAATTTTTTGAAAAAAAAGTAGTTGTTGAAGTCTGTAATCAATCAATTGAAATTGTGAAAATAAGGACTAATTTTCAAACATTGGTTACTGTTAGGACCAGTATTTGGCAGGTGTGGCACAAATGTTAGTTTTAGGCCCTTTTACTTTTATTTGATAACATTTACTGTAAAAAAAAATCTAATATATAAAACTATTATTATTATAAAATTAAACAAATCAATAAATAATAATAATAATAATAATAATGCTATTATTATTATTATTGTTGTTGTTGTTTTAATTAACAACCATACAATTGCAATGCTAATGTTTATGGTTTTATTTATTTTTAATTGTTTACTTATTTTTTATTCTGCTTGTATTTTGCTGATACCTTTGATTTTATTTGTAGATCTTATTTACAACAGATGAAGATTAACACAGATTCATAAAATAATCATTTGTGAATCATTTATTTCATTGAAAACTGTTTAATTGAAAATAACTGATTCAAACTAATGATTAGTTTGCAAATCGGACATCACTATCACAGTTATACACTATACACCTCTGCCATCAAACGGCTTTCTTAACAGCATTGAGTTTGTTTTCATTGCTACCTGAACCATTGTCTCTTCCTTCCTGTGTAACAGCCTGTTAAAGTGCTCTGACCACAGAGTGGATGTCTTCTCTTAGGCAGATGTTGGGTTTGGCTATCTGCAAGGCCAGAGGAAAAACAGCTGACTCTACAATGATACTGACAACTAGATCAATGGCCATACTCTCTCTCTCTCTCTCTCTCTCTCTCTCTCTCTCTCTCTCTTTCCACATTCTCTCTCTCTCTCTCTCTCTCTCTCTCTCTCTCTCTCTTTCCACATTTGCTCTCTCTCTCTGTCTTTTATTACACTCTGCTTACTATGTTTGTTTATAAACCTCTTGTGGGAGGTTTATATATTTAGTTATTGAGACAAGTCAACATGTGTTTGGCCAGAGCAGTTTAGGAAACATTTGAGAAATAGTTTGTGAAAGTTTAAATATTATTGGAAATATATACAAGTAAAATTCAAATTATTTCATATATGCATTTTTATATATAAAATGACTTTTTATAGTGTATATATACTTTTTTTTGATAACTTCTCAATCATAATTTTTTCCAAAGGTATTTCAAACATTTTTTTCTTGGTAATTTTCGGTGATAGATGCTAGTTTTTGTTTTTCTCTTAGCTTTATAGTATTGTTTTTTAATAATAAATATCATTAATTTTCTGGGGATTTATATGATTAAATTAATAGATCTGTGTCGCGTCATAGACAAACTTTTACTTTAACACCAAATATGCCGCATCAACAAGGCTAATTATTTATTTATTTATTTGCAAAATATTTGTTACCATTCTGCACATATTATTACATCCTATCTTTCACCCTGACAGTCTACAATATAAAATCTCATTTGTTTTAAGTGTCCTCCCTTGATTTTGTATGGAAATGCTATTGCGTCGTACATCAAGATCTCTTGTCAGCTATTCAAAACGCATTAGCACCGTGTGCTCTTAGCGCTACGTGATGGATCACATTACTTGCATGCTGTATTCAGGCCATAGCTCTGTGGGGATTTTTCCTGTTGTTTCCAGATAGCTGCTCCCCCTCTGCCCTCATTTTGCTTTAATTGAGTCCTCGTTTCACAGGGCCGCTTCAGTGTCTGGGATCAAACTGGGAGCTCCTACCAGGCCAATGGGACTGCAAACCACATGAGGCAGAGCGAGAGAGAGAGTGATGAACAAATCCCTCTGGGCTTTGTGTGGGCTGCTCTCCTCCCCTGAGTCACTATGTCTTTATCTCCTCCGCCGAGGCTTCGTTAGCCATTAGCGACAGGTCTCCGTTAGTAACGACAGAGGGGCTCTAGGGCTGTGCAGTCAGGATCAGACAGGAAATGAGATACTCCCGCAGGAGAGACGGCAAAGTCTCCACACATTTTTAAAGGAGAAGCTTAGAGAAGTTCATTTTTGGCTTTTTTGCCTCTTTTATTGGTTGATGAGTGCAGAAAGAAAATTACGGGGAACGTAGGAAATGTCACTAGCAAGATTTGAACTAGTAAGCATGAGCTCCAGAGCTTAGTGAAGCGTAGCAATTGTGCTAAAGTAGTTTATTAAAGGTTCCTTGTAGCTCAACTTAAAGTATACCGGCATTAACAGGTAACACATTTCCAGGTACCTGCTAAAATTTAGACCTTGAATGCACTGTAAGTCACTTAAAAGTGCGTAAGTATAAATTGACTCACCAAAAGGCATTTAGCATCAACGCTAGCATTATTTTCATTACCATATTACATTCCATTACAAATACATTTAATTTGTAGATATGTTATTCAGAGAAATGTATATTATTTTATCTATTTTCTTACTGTAGTCTTTTCTAGGTGAATAAATTATAACAAATTATAGTTAAACCCAACAATAATTTAGAAAGAAGTGTGATTTTTTGTTTGTTGTATATTTTGTGTTTATTTATAAATACTTTATAAATGGTGCTTTAGCATTAAAATACATTTAATTAGTAAATATTACATTCAGTAATTCAGTAAAAATATATATATATATTATTTGATCTGTTATTTGATCTATAGTATTTTATAGGTCGGTGAATTTTAAATTATATTTGAACCCAAATAAGTGATTTATTATATATTTTGTTTCAGTGCTGATCATCCCATAGGCTTCCATTTTAAGTACATTGGTGAATTTTAATTTTAATTTTGTTTTATTTAGCAAATGGCTGCAATATAACAAAGAGTGAAAAATTTAAGGGGGTCTGAATACTTTCCGTACCCACTGTATATATATATATATTCATTAACAAAATACTTTAGAAATGTTTTACCATTAAAAATGCATCTAATTCGATCTCAGCTGCAATATTTTAATGTAAACTGTCAAGGCAATAATGTCAATGTCCGGACCTTATTTTTGGTCAAAACAGGTGTACAGGCTTAATGAGACTGCATGCATGTTGCAACACTACACGTTTGTGCTGGAGACCATAGTCTGGTTTCAAAAGTCGAGATAAACACTTCAGATGTTGTCGCAGTGGGTCCTCGATCCCTCAGTGTCAGCTCATTTATGTTCAGCAATTCAGAGATAGAGTTAATGAGATCCCTACAGGCCGCCCCCAACGGAGGCTTTCCACTGCGCTCCCACTGTAATATACATCATGTCTGCTTTCAAATCAATTACATTTTTTTATCTGATAAAAACGTAATGCGCCTTGATTGAGTTTTCAGCACGGCAGTCAACAGTGTTTTTGCAGCCTGGAAAGGGAGCCAATTATAACAGGAAGTTTAATCAAATTAAATTCCACTTCATCCAGATGCACTCTTTGTGGAATGTGACTGAAAATGTTTGACTTAATTTGTTTTGTTCTTTTGTTGATGTGTCTGCTTTTTGATAAATCACTTTCCTGAAGAGGAAATATTTTGAACTCAATGAAGCGTTACACAGCGGTACATCAGTCGATGATGGATGGAGTCTTTATTCCTTCGCAACTCTGTTGTTGTTAATTTCAGGAAATTTATTTGAAATCTATTTATTTGTTTATTCGCTTTTTCGGCTTGATATCTTTTAATTTTCGTCTTTTCATTCCGTCTTTTTCTGTCTTATTCTCCTGCTGGTCTGTTATTGGAGCTGTTTGAAGTTGGATGTTTTTACCGTTTCCTGTTTTTTACATAAGTGGAGACCATTTGATACTGTATCTCATGACAATGTTGTACGTTGAATAATTTTGTTAGGTGTTTCTACAGGGATGGTCTGTTGGGTTGGTCAGACTGGAGGGTTTTAAAGTGACAGTTTCTGCTTTAAAGTGAATGTTTATTATTTGTTCTATAGTCTTTTCTAGGTGGATGAACTTTAGGCAGTGCATACTGTACTAAGGTTCTGCGTTTATTATATTAGCACAGACAAGTTTGGTAAGAAATTCCCACAATAGTCATGCTAGTCTCATGATAACATTTACAATGTTTAAGTATACTTTGTGTGTGTATATATATTTATTTATTTATCTATTTATGCATTTAGCAGACGCTTTTATCCAAAGCGACTTACAGTGTATTCAGGCTATACATTTTTTACCAGTATGTGTGCTCCCTGGGAATCGAACCCACGACCTTTTGCGCTGCTAACGCAATGCTCTACCACTGAGCCACAGGAGCATTATATATATATATATGTATGTGTGTGTGTGTGTATATATATTTTGTTGATATATTAATTGTATATATTTAAATGTTTCTTTCAGTTCTGATTGACAGACTTCCATTTTATTTATTTATTTCTTTATTTGCTTTTGCTTTGCTTTTTGTTTTTAAATTATATCTAATTTTTTATGTTTAATTGTCATATACTTCCATTTCATTTGTTTGGTTTTTAAATTATATTGTATCAAACGTTTAATGTTTAAGCATTTGATTTGTTTTGTTTTGTTTTTTGTTTTGTTCCAACTGTGAGATTTTATTGCAAAGGTCACAGATACTGCCTTTAGAACTTAAAGGGGTCATCATAGGGCTGGACGATATGGCCAAAATTTATATCACGATATATTTCTTAATTTCGGTCGATACGATATAATTCCGATATCGATATGAACACTATTAAAAAAAGCCTCGTAAAAACTGCCAAGAATGCCTTAAAGGGGTCATCGGATGCAAAATTCACTTTTGTTGTTGTTTGAACATAAATGTGTGTTGGAAGTGTGTGTACACATCCACCCTATAATTATAAAAATACACCCAGTGTTTTTTTTTAAATCCCTATTTCAAAATACCCTTACTCAAATCAGGCTGTTCTGAGATTCCTGTCAGAATTACGTAGTTCTGCACAGGCCACTCCCACGATAGTTGATTGACAAGTCCGTCTTAGCGCGAATCATTCATGATCCAGCTTCATCTACAGAAGGAGTATAAGGGTTTTTTTATGAATCTTTGCAAATCGCCTTTCCTAATATATGCTAGATAGCAAGTTTCACGGCTGAAGTTTACAGTCTGCTCGTCACCCCACGTAAGAGAGGGGCGGGGTCAGCAGAGCTCATTAGCATTTAAAGCAACACGGACTAGAATGACATGCTGAAAACAGAGCTGATTTTGACAGGGTAAAAAGGGTGTTTTTTACACTACCATTGAGAAATTTTAACCAAAGTATGTTATAGACTTTTCATTAAGACCCTAAAGAATCATATCAACTTGTGGAAAATGGGCATCCGATGACCCCTTTAAGTTATGTTTAGGCCAGACTATTCCTTTTTAAGAGAATATCCTTACATTCCTGTAGTTTGAATATATAGATACTATAACTTTGCAGACTTACTGTATGCATTTCCTTAATAAACAATGCTTTAGTGCTAGGCCTCTCTCTCTTTTGCGTTCGCTCTTTCTCTATCTCTCTTGCTCACTCTTTACCTCCTTTCCAGCCCTGCACATAAATCAATTGAGATGAAAGTTCCATAATTGTGCTTGCTGGGAGGGATTTGAGCAAAATTGCACTATGAATTTTTTAAAGGGAATTTTTACTAGCTGTTCTGCAGGGTAGGAGGGAGAGGAGAGGTGAGGCCGTAGAGGATTTATGTGCCTGACTTCTTCATTACCGAAGTCATTTTGCTGCAGATGATAGTGTTGAGCCTGAGGGGACATTGGTCCCAGCACACTAACTCAGATTTTAAACCTGCCTAATCTTTCGAAGAGAACATTTCAGCACAGCAATATTAATGTTGCATTAGGGGTTATATTTGTCTGCTAGTGAGAGAGGGGACTGAGGTGAATTTTTGCGGGATTTCTCCAAGTGGATAATGAGCCAAGTTGTTCTGCATGCAATTAGATTAAATGTGTGTGACATTAAAGAGAAATAGATGTTTTATTTATTGTGTTTAGATGTTTTTTTGTCATTATAAGCCACCATAACACCAATTTAAAATTTCTGTAAGAATGGACACTCAAGTGCACACTCATATCCTTGTGTTTAGAAGTGATGAAAAATCATGACAACACAATATTTTTGTGACTTTCCATTTCTAGAATTGTTATTGGTTGCATTGACATATTGGATGGTACATTGTGGTTTAATTTATTATATATGCCTTGAGATATGTTTTGGTCATGACTACAAAGCACAATACTTCCATCTGACACGTACTTTGACCAGCAACTGATAGAAAGTTATGACCACAGTCAAATTCCCAGTCTCGAATGTCAACGTATGCAGTCTCTCTCCCTTTTTCTCCTTTTGTCACCCATTTTCCAGCAGCTTAGGCCAAAAATTGTCCATTAGAGATAGTTTGAACTCCAAGGCTGATCCCCATAATTGTAATAATCATAATTTTTATGAACAGAACAGAAGACTTCATTAGGTTAATCTGAACATTTACACACTGTATCATCGCTCTGACACCAGACTCGTTCATTAAATGGCGGTTACTTCTGCTTGCTTGACTCCTCATAGCTTTATATTATAAGCCGACAATGGTATGAATCTTGTTTTTAGCTGGATAGCACTCAAGAACCCCAACTTCCAATTTTTCCAGGTTAGGGTCAATTTCTTTGATTCGGACAGTTCAAGTGGAGTTGAATTTAATTAATTTGGCAACTTGAGAAGTGTACATA
Source organism: Sinocyclocheilus rhinocerous (assembly GCF_001515625.1). Classification (NCBI taxonomy): domain Eukaryota; kingdom Metazoa; phylum Chordata; class Actinopteri; order Cypriniformes; family Cyprinidae; genus Sinocyclocheilus; species Sinocyclocheilus rhinocerous. Next base: position 3,332,159 of record NW_015631049.1, on the reverse strand, counting down.
GGAATCAATCAGTACTGCAAGTGGAATTCCATTGTATCTCCTGAATTGAAATGGAACTGACCCCATCTCTGCAAATGACCACTTTCTTTCTGTAAAAGAGTTTTGTCTGCTCTCAAGGTTAACACTCTAAACATGCCAAGTCTTATTCGACCGCCTGCCTTGCGAACGCTCAATTTAACAGACCACTAGGCTGAGGAACATAGGGCTAAATCCCTCTCCTGGAGCGGATGGAGAAGGAGAGATGATTGTATTAGCTTGTCAGCACCTAATGTTGAGCTCAGTGGGCAGCAGAGACAAGCAGATATAATTAGCTGCATCTTACTAGATATCAGCGGAGTCAGATTGACAGGAACTACTGCAATGGAAACAAGAAATGTTAGTTTTATTGATACTGGCGTGTCGGGTGTCATAGACTCTTCGTGTTTAGTTTGATAATATTAGCTAGAAAAGTTCAAGATCATATCAAATCTATTTGCATATTTTAAGTCCAACATAACTTAAAAGATACTACACAGATCTCTGGTAGTAAAACAATATCAGGGGGTAGGGCTGTGCAATATATCGAAATTATCTAAATATCGTAAATGTACATATCGCAATATGCATATCGCTACAGCTTGCAATATTTGGGGCCATGAACAAAAGACAAAGAGAAAATCACTCACTGCTCTTACCTAAATAACTTTTGTAGCTTAAATAAGAATCAGTGCATATTGAATTCAAAGAGTAAATACTAAGCAGTGTTTTATTTTTCCTTTTTATTATTCAGTTCCTAAACTCATGTTAAAATGATTACACTAATGTTAAAATGACATTTTTATGTAATGCTCGAGTAAAACACTACCGTTCACTTTCAGAAGTTGTTGTAGGGGTGCTTTCTTATTCGAATCAGAATCAGAATGAGCTTTATTCCCTACTTAAGTGTGCGCAAACACATGGAATTTGTTGTGGTTTTACAGGAACTCTTGGTACATACATACATACATACAAATAAACATATATATATATATATATATATATATATATATGACACAAGATAGTTATAGAAGTTCACAGAACTGACTCAGCAACAGCTGAGTAAAACTGTTTCATCTGAGCATGTGGCACTTTAAGCATTATCATATCGCACATCGAATATTGCATTATTTAATGAGTTATCGCATATTGCATTTTTCTTCAATATCGCACAGCCCTAAGGGGGATTCATTAAGAATGACACGTGCGCACTATTGTCTTTTTTATTCATAGTTATCTTATTGTGTTTCCATTCATTTAGAGAATAAAGAATAGTTTACATCTAAAGTTTCTTTTTGTCTGGAATTGTTAATTCATTGCATTGACATTTATTCTGAGCTCATGTTTTATTGGAATGATTTTGTGCACAGAGTTGATCAATTCTGTACAGCAAAGTCAGGGCCAAATGTTTTCAAGTTTTTTGCTTTCATTGTTGATAAGCAGCATGTGGTTAGCATCACCATCTTGGATCCATGAGGTCTTGCATCAGATAAGAAACCAGCTTGGTTTTAAATGGCTTACCTCAGCTTCACTCTAATTTAGTGCAGTAAAAGTCCCTCTGACCCAGAATGGCTTGAGTACAAGTTGTGCACTAGCAGAAATTGGATATTTGACTCCTGTGTTAAGGAAAAAAACAAAAGCCTTAGTTTTCTCCCTAAATTGCGGCTGGTTTATGGATTTTATAGATTTTTGTATTTTTAATTTTTATTTTAGAAACATAATAGTAACAGAATAGAATTACAGCAACAAATAACAAATCTTAGAATAGAAACATAATAGTTAATGTAATGATATACACCTGTTGTTACAATGCTAGAACTTCATACAACCACCAAAATTCACTTTGAGACCAGTTGGTGAAGTATAATAATAAAAATACAAAAGCCACTTGTTTCATATATTGTTATATAATTCATTAAAATACAGACATTCGATCTATTGAGACTTGTATCCATATACATTTTAGGGCAGCTATAGATGTTTAGGCGCCACAAAATGTAGAAGATTGTGTTTCTATTAGCAGAATTCCAACAATCAAGGAATGCCAGCACATTACAACAAATTTGTTGCGGATCCTCTGCGGAGTCCAAGCATGACCAATGCAGAAAAGAAGATTGAATGGGGATATTCTCTAGGATTTGTGAAAGACCCCCCTACTGGGCCCTCATAGTTGGGAAGTCCACCCCCTCAGCAAGACCTGCTCCAACCAGTGACCTTGAAAATCCCAGGAAGCACTTTGTGACGGTTTCCCAGGCAACGGTCTAGGTTTGCATGGTAACTAGCAGCTTGACTCAATCAATCAAGCCTGGGCTTAGACTTTGAGAGCTGGGAGGAACATCCCTGGCAGGCATGCTAAATCTTTTGGAAGGCGATCAAGAAGAGGGTGATGCGTTAATGTAGTGATGCCTTGGGTTTCCTGGGTGTTCGTGAATAGGGATTACTTTGAAGAGAGAAAATTCTCACTTACCATAAGATATATAAGACAAATGATTTACTTTCTCTGTGCAAAGCTGAATTACAGTCATGCTTAACTTTTTCTGATTTGTGTTTGTATGCACTTTGTGTCTGCAAGCACATATGTGCTGTTTGAGTTGCATCAGACTTTAATGAGATGGAGGCATTCTCTCTAGGTCTGACAGCACCTTCAAGCATCCGATAGGAACGTCTCAGAAAACAGACACAACAGAAACAAGTCAAATCTGAAGAACTGGAGTCATTCTACAGAATTCCACTTTGATCTTAAGAATGACTAGCTGTCCACGGCATTTCCAGATCTTCATTTGTGTGTCCATATGTCTCAAAGGAGACTGTTTGGAGCACACACTGGGAACTTCTGTCGTTCAAATGAGCTTGACTGAAATACACAACTTCATTTTAAATAGGGCATAAGAAGGTGACTTTGTCCATCGGGAGTTGTATAATTAGCATCTCACTTGATACACCTGAAAAATACTGTATACTACATACAGTATATATCAAGTAATAATAATAATAATTATATAACTTAATTTTTATTGATACTAATGACTCGGATACTGATAACTCAGGTACCGCCCCAGTGACAGCTTTTGTACCTTTTTTTCTGAGAGTGTATATCCAAAAATAAGGTCATAAAATGTTGTGATTGAAACCTGAAATTGGGTATCCCAGGCTTTCCGACACAACTTTAACTCTAATCCAAGACATTCTCCCGCACTGACATCTCCTCTCTGCTTCATCTCCTCAAATCAGAAAGCAACCTCCAATTGGCTTCACCCGTCATGAAACGTGAGACAACTTTGCATTTATAAGATTCAAGACTATCAGCTTGACACTCGATTCCCAGGTGGGCGAAAAGAGAAACACCGCAAACCCTGAGAGATGTAGAAAAGAGGAGAAACGACAGGCGGAAGACAGACAGCGCTGGTAGAAAATCAGAGTTGTAGCAGCATTAATTGATGGTGCTGAGTGCCATATGCGCGGCCATATGGAGCCGGGCCCCTCAGGAGAGCTGTAATAGACAGCCTGCAGCCACTCACACAACCTGGCACATTTACAAACAAGGGACAAACCATTAATATACGCCCAGAGAGAGACAGATAGAGAGAGGGAGCTGTCAACGTAGCACAATTTGTTGACATTCTTTTTTCCGATCCTGATTACTTGTTTGTTCTTTGCTTGTTTGTCTTTCTATATTTATCAGTGCAATAATTAAAATACATCTATTAACATTAAACAATATGTAGTTAATTCAATGGAATAAAATTACTCCAACTGTTACTCCAGTCTTCAGTGTCACGTGATCCTTGATCCTGAAATCATTCTAATATGCTCTTTTGGTGGTCAAGAAACATTTCTTATTTTCAATGTTTAAATTATAAATAAAATTATATTATTGATTAATTTTTCTGACCCCAAACTTTTGAATGCTAGTGTAAGGTTGTTTAGTAGTAGTAGTATATTTATGGTTGGTACATATGAAATCGATGATACTACAATAACAACATCATGCAATAAAGTGGTTGGTCATTAAACAATGGTGCAGTGTCTTAGACAACACAAATAGAACTAGTTGAAAATGTGTGTAGACTTTGGAGTTAGAATCTCCAGTCTTTGGCATTTTCACCAGTTGTTAAGTTAAGTTAAACGTTAAGTTGTTATTAGGTCTAACATGTCTAATTCATGGGTGTTATTCTTTTTATTTATTTTCACTGAAGGAACGTGTGCTCTAATTTGTAAATGACATTTTATTGTCTATTCATTTGTTGGATTTTTTTTAAAAGTCAAAATAAATTATTGTTTGCCATTTACTTTACTTTTGTAAAGTAACATTTCCTATAAGAGGACATAACATGTCAAACTGTCCACAATAAGGAAGGTGCATTAATTAAATAAGGTCAGATTTCATTGATTTTTAAAATAATTTTTACCCCTTTTTTGTCTTTTGACAAATTAACTTTGGTAAATATCTGTGTGCTTAAAGTGCCCCTATTGTGCCATTTCGAAAATTGCATTTCCTGCAGTGTGTAATGTAGCTGTATGTGAATGTAAACAATCTGCAAAGTTATAAAGCAGAAAGTGCATGATAAAGTTATTGTCTCCCAAAAGAAAGAATCGACTCTGAACAGCCTAAACGAGTCATCAGTAATTCGAATCCCACTTCTGTGATGGCTACACGTCATGGGGTGATACATTTGCATAATGCCCGCTTATGTTTTACGTTGGCCGGCCGCGAACAACTAGACCCCGCCCTCAAACACTGTAGCTTGTTTGTGTGGTTAACATCATGTCAAGAAGATGCTGTGAAAGTAAATTTGTTTTATTTTCACTTCCGAAAGATGAGGCTGCAAAGAATCCGTGGTTAAAATGAATTATTTCCACTGTACCATAGCAGAACAAACCACAATCTTTTTTTGTGTTCGCGTCATTTTACTGACGACTGCTTCTCTAATCTCGGGGAGTTCAATGCGGGATTCACAAAACGCTTGCTCTTGAAAGATGACTCAGGAACCCAATTGCAGTGTGTAATGTAGCTGTATGTGAATGTAAACAATCTGCAAAGTTATAAAGCAGAAAGTGCATGATAAAGTTATTGTCTCCCAAAAGAAAGAATCGACTCTGAACAGCCTAAACGAGTCATCAGTAATTCGAATCCCACTTCTGTGATGGCTACACGTCATGGGGTGATACATTTGCATAATGCCCGCTTATGTTTTACGTTGGCCGGCCGCGAACAACTAGACCCCGCCCTCAAACACTGTAGCTTGTTTGTGTGGTTAACATCATGTCAAGAAGATGCTGTGAAAGTAAATTTGTTTTATTTTCACTTCCGAAAGATGAGGCTGCAAAGAATCCGTGGTTAAAATGAATTATTTCCACTGTACCATAGCAGAACAAACCACAATCTTTTTTTGTGTTCGCGTCATTTTACTGACGACTGCTTCTCTAATCTCGGGGAGTTCAATGCGGGATTCACAAAACGCTTGCTCTTGAAAGATGACTCAGGAACCCAATTTATTTGGACCAGCTGGCTCCACTGAATCACAACCTGTAAGGATGATAAATAATAGATGTTTATATTTTCCATCGGGCATTCAAAATATGGAACTATGGCAATGGGCATGTCGTCTCCAACACATGCTGTACGCGGTAGACCAATGACAACAGACTGGGCCATCTGACCAATCAGAGTAGAGTAGGCTCACGGAAAGGAGGGGTTTAGAGAGACTGAATCTTAGAACTACTTCGACGAATCATTTGAGAACCGTTGGGAAATGAGCTGATATCAAATGTATATTTTGAATAAACTGAAGTGTTTTTTGACCTTCCATACATGTAAACCTGTTGTAGGAGACTCCCAAAAACAATATTAGGAACCTTAAAAATGGCACTTTAAATATTATGACTTCATTTCAGTGCAGTTCTCCCATCAACAAGTGCTACTGAGATTCCAGCCCCATTACCATCCACCTTGTTTGAGAGTAATGTTGCTCTAGACTAACTACTGAAAAGAGGAAATTAGAAGGAAGAAAACTGAAGAGCACAGGTGAAAGAATACAGTGAGGCTAAGCAGAACTTAGTTGTCTTGTTGTTCTTCAGAGGAGAGAGAGAGAGCTGTTGAATATGGCTGCTAGTGATGTCTTCTGCACACACACACACACACACACAGAAAGAGAGAGAGAGCATGTCTGTGATATTTCTGGTGTAGTCATTGCACTGAGTCAAAATGCAAATGTTTTTCTCTTGCTCTTTTGTTTTGTCCTCCCTTTGCTTCTCTAAATTATTCAACGCCTGAGGACGTGCTCTCTCTCTTTCTGTCTCTCTCTCTCTCTTACTTGCTCTTTCTCCTTCTCTGTCTTATATTTCCTTTCTTTTGCTTTTTCCTCTCTCGGTTTCTTTGTTACTCTTTTTTTTTATTTTATTTCAAGAACACTTCACAAGCTGCACTCCAAGTTTTCATCAGTTGAAGCTAAACAGAGATACTGTATGACAGCTCGCGACAATGAAAAACAAAACAAGATTTAAAAAAATGTATTTACTGTGTACAAATACAGACACAATATAGATCTCTGCTTGTACTTCGACATCCAGATCCCCTCTGATAGAAACACAACTTCTCAGTTCCAAAACCTAGTGTGCTGCCTACATAGACAGCCGTGTTAAGAAATCATAGGTGCATTCATGAAAGGAAAAGCAGTAATAATACTGTATTGGAATTAATTGTGAGCGCTAGTTGAATTTCTTGTGAAGCACATGAGGAGTGCTGTTTTTGTTATTTTCTGCTTCAGACCACTTATGAATGGTTCCATTTTGGTTAGGATGCCTTAAAATATATCTACCTAGACAGTAGAATGTGTGGCAGCTCACTGCGGTTTGAAGCAGAGCCCAACAGTTTAAATCACCCTAGAAAAGTCTGCAGATCGAGTCTTGGCCGACTCATTACTCTTATTGCGCTTGTACACTTTTGTGGCTGTGTGCCCTCATCTTTGACTGATTAATTATATCCAAAATTTGGAAGAGCACAAGAACATGTGCTCAGACAAGGTATTATAGACACTGATCATGTTGCTAAAAATGCGAGAGCCAAATATTTAACATGCAAAACAAAATGTCTTGGTACATCTTTGATTAAGGCCACAGTCATAATCTGCCTGTCAGGCATAATCACCCGCCTGTCACCATATACATCCTAGAGGAAAGACAATACCTGAGATCTAGACCTACACTAACCCGGAAAGTTCTTTGATTTTTGTTACCTCCCTTATTTTATTTTTGCTAAAATAAAATGGCTATTGTTAATTTCTAAATTTATTCTGTATTATTTTATTATATATATTTTTTATTTTGTTATTATATTTTAATAAATTTTATTAAACATTTTATTTTATTCTGCATTTTTATTTGGAATTAATTGTGAGCGCTAGTTGAATTTCTTGTGAAGCACATGAGGAGTGCTGTTTTTGTTATTTTCTGCTTCAGACCACTTATGAATGGTTCCATTTTGGTTAGGATGCCTTAAAATATATCTACCTAGACAGTAGAATGTGTGGCAGCTCACTGCGGTTTGAAGCAGAGCCCAACAGTTTAAATCACCCTAGAAAAGTCTGCAGATCGAGTCTTGGCCGACTCATTACTCTTATTGCGCTTGTACACTTTTGTGGCTGTGTGCCCTCATCTTTGACTGATTAATTATATCCAAAATTTGGAAGAGCACAAGAACATGTGCTCAGACAAGGTATTATAGACACTGATCATGTTGCTAAAAATGCGAGAGCCAAATATTTAACATGCAAAACAAAATGTCTTGGTACATCTTTGATTAAGGCCACAGTCATAATCTGCCTGTCAGGCATAATCACCCGCCTGTCACCATATACATCCTAGAGGAAAGACAATACCTGAGATCTAGACCTACACTAACCCGGAAAGTTCTTTGATTTTTGTTACCTCCCTTATTTTATTTTTGCTAAAATAAAATGGCTATTGTTAATTTCTAAATTTATTCTGTATTATTTTATTATATATATTTTTTATTTTGTTATTATATTTTAATAAATTTTATTAAACATTTTATTTTATTCTGCATTTTTATTTATTTTGACAACTTTTATTTTGTTTGTATTGGACTTGGACTTATTTTATTTTATTCTTTATAATTATTTTTTTATTCAACATTATTATTGTTTTATTTTATTTGTCACTAGGTTACTCCATTCGGATTTTAATTTTATTTTTATTCTTTTTTTTTAGTTTTAATTTGAATAAAACTAAAAACCTTTTTTTTAAACCTTCATATATTGATTTATTTAATCATTCATTCATTCACTCACAGCTTTGTTTTATTTTATTTGTTACTAGATTACTCCATTTGGGCTTTTTATTTATTTTATTTAATTCATCATTTTATTTTATTTTACAAATTTGTTTTATTTTGCTCTATTTGGACTTATTTTAGGTTATTATTATTATTTTTATTTGATTTTATTCAACATTTTTATTTGATTTTATTCTGAATTTTCATTTTATTTCACAACTTTATTTTATTTGTCACTATGTTACTCTATTTCAAAAATATTTTATTTTATTTTTTCATTGGCAATACAAATGTGCTCAAATATGTTTATGCCAAGCCGATGATGGACAGAAATCCATCCCCCTTCAGTCTCTGTCACCCGTTGTGAGGAGCCCTATGGTTTGACAAGTCAAGCGTGAAACGGCTGACTGCCCCCAGAAATCAGAGCTCTGGCCTCCTGATACATGCACAAACACACACCACAGTGACGGAACAGAGCGGGCCAACGACTCGACTGCTGAGTCTTCTTTCTCCCTCTCTCCCGCTCTGTCTAGTCTCTGATCCATCCATCCTCACTTTATTCTCAGTGTTTTGCAGCCCACACAAGGACACAGAAGAGAGAACGAGCAGAGATAGAGAGAGAGATTGAAGACGAGAGAAATGCCCGTAGGCTCAATCTGTTCTGTGGTGCGCTACACGCAGGCCATGGGGAGACCTCCACTCACTCTATCAAACTGTCAGACACACATACATTCAGGCTGCAGAGGGAGAGGCTCTTTGCTGCCCTGGAGGCCAGTTCAAGTCAACATCCCATTTCCTTCCTTCCCTGCCTAATTTCTTCAGCACCCTCACCTAAATTGCTACGGCCTAGTGCACTGTGTTTGTGTGTGAGTGTGTGTGCGCTACATGCTTCTGTTCGTCTCCAATTTGTTTTGCTGCTGATATACGCTGGAAGAAGCCATTTTTACTCAGAAATTGCTGGTAAATGTAACAAACAATTACAAAGAAACATAAGCACATTGAATTAACCGTGCAATTTTTTTGTAGAAAACCTGAAATAGTATTTTCTTGTAAAATGTGCTCCAATTATTTTCATATTATTTTGCGTTAACTTTTATTTTATATTAACTTCATTTTTTTTTTTTACAGTGTAACAGGCTATATGCAGTGCATTTGGACATTTGGATTTTTCTGTTAGATAGCGATCCATGCATAAAATGTGTAAAAAACATCCAAGACATACTCACTGTAAAAAATATCCTGTCATATTTATAGTAAAAAAAAAATGCAGCTGTGGTTGCCAGAAATTCACTGGGAAAAAAATAAAAATAAAAATAAATATATATATATATATATATGGTTACAGTATTTCAGGTATTACTTGATTACATATTTGTGTCTATATACTTCACAACATATATCCAAAATTATATAAAATTATAAAATTGACAAAATACTACCAAAATTGTCTTTACTTTACAATGTACATTGTAATTTTTTTTCCGAAGTTATAAATAAAACTGATTATTGAAGTTGAAAAAAAAAATATTTCAATCTTTTTACTTTAGAAATTTCTGTTTAATTCAATGTCTGTTTCTATTTGTATTTGTGAAATTTACTAGCAGTTTATTGGAGTTCATTGTAAATGCCCATATAACATGGCATGTATATAGACAGAGGACAGGGTCAAAGACAAAACACTGTCGGGGTAACTCACGCGACACTAAAATAATGCAATAAACTCTCACTAAATAACAGAAAATGCAACACAAAACACCCTAATGTTCATTACTAATAACAAAAATAAAAATAAATCAATTTTTTTAAATATAAAATAATTCTAGGAAATTCCTTTTACTGTTTTTCACCGTAAATTATATGCTAATTCAAAGTTTTTACTTGCAGAAACCTTAAATTTGATAGTAAATTGCATATGCTACAATGTTAATAACATTATTTATTTATTTCAAACGTTTAACCAGTGTATTTTATTTTATTATTTATAGTTTTCCTTACAAAAAAAAAAGTTTGCATTTAGTATTTTTATTTTTATCTGTTGTCGTAAATTACAATTAACCTATTAACAGGTTTTACTGTAGCAATTGTTTGTTTGTTTTACTCGACAGAAAATTACTCATCGCGGAACTCGGGTTCATTGTATTTACAAATATCAGAAATAGTACATAAAATTTGGAGGAGTAGTATATCTGTTTTTCAGAAACACGTTCATGTGGCCAATTGTGAGTGGGATGCGCATATCCAAACGGATAGCAGATGATCGATCATGGTGCATGAAGTGACTAAGTGTAAATAGGCCCTAAGTGCTGTAAAAACTCCCTAACTCTCCTTTGAGATTCCCTGTCACATTGCATATCGCCAAATGCTGTAAGACGTCTCGAATGTTCTCATGGGCCGGCAGCTGAGAGCCACAGAGGCACCGTTTGGCTCAGTTACAGACGTTAGTCAGTGATTACAACCAAATGATTCCAGTGTTTAGCAGATAGCTTGAAGACAGCATGAAATAAATATCCAGAGCACAATACAATGGTACAGCAAAGGAAGTTTTTTTCTGTGTATATTTTATGGTCTTTCCATGGTAGGGTCGCAATTGTGTGCCTTTCTCACTCCAGATATGGTTTTGTTTCTCAGAATTATGTTTGCAGTCTATTCTGAATAAATTTGCTCCGGGTCTTCCTGTTTGTCTCCTGTTGCTCTCTGCTCAGGTCTACCTTTGTCTGTTCTTGCCCTCTTTTGGGTTCAGTTGGGCCTGTTTTTGCCGCACAGGATGTAGGTGTGCCCAAGTCTTGTGCTTTCAAAGTGCATACATATTCACACCCACATACTTACACGCACAAATGCACACAATCTTATATCTTACAACCTAGTAGACATTACATTCAGGGTTGAATGTTAGCCGCAATGGCCGTAATGCCGAATACAGTCAAACGCAGCTTTTGTTACTTACTAGAGCAGAGAAATGTAACCACGTGTTTGAATCACTGACAGAGCTGTTTGCTTTGAACTGTTTGATATCCACATCGCCTAACAAGAGAATCCCACCTGAATAAGAACATGATTGACAATCGGCTAAGCCACTGTGTTTGTGCTAATGCCTTGGACCTACAGTGGATGACTTGTGACAAGTAGAGCTGAGCAATTAGTATTTGTTTAGCCAGTGCTGCAAAGGACAGAGAGTCAATGAATGGGTCCCTCTTAATCCACAGCATAGTCTCACACAAATGTACATGTAACATCAATACACACAAAGGCACAACTGTGCTGAATTTCCATAGAGCGAATGCAGGCTTTTGAATTTAAGACTGCTCTGAGAGTCTTCTTGTCCCTGGCTGCAGTTTTTGTCTAATCTTTGTTTTCATGCTAGCTATAGGAAAGTGTGCGGTGAAACCCTGTGTAGGAGGTTGTACGGTTAAGCGTAGCCTCTGCATACACAAAGGCTTTAATTTAGCCACAAGAAAGCTGCTTGTGAGTCTGCTGGTTTGAGCAGGACTCGTCGTTATTAGTGGAAACTGAGAAACAGTTCAACATTTGTCTGTTCTCTTGATGGTTTTACTGATTATAACATATGTAAAGGAGAAAATGGGCATGAACATCCGAAGACAGAGATGTTCTCTAGCCCTTCTCTATCATCCTAGTCTGTTTATTTAGATAAATTTGAGACATATTTGACTTTTTTTTATTTGGTAACACTTTACAATAAGGCCTCATTAATTAATACATTACCTATAACATAAACAATGAGCAATACATCTGTTATTTTTTTAGTCTTTGTTAACATTAGTTAATAAAAATACAACTTTCCATTGTTAGTTCATGTTAGCTCAGGGCCACTGAATAATATTAACAAATGCAACTTTTGATTTTAATAATGTATTAGTAAATATTGACTAAATATTAACTAATTTTATTTTAATTAAAATTATTAGATGCTTTACAATTAGTTTAAATCATGTTAACTAATGCTAACAAATGGAACCTTATTGTAAAATGTTACTATTTATATATATGATACCTTCTTAAGATGCGGTTAGATTTACCGTTGTGTTAGTGAATTTCACAGGTGTAATCCAGTCATTTCAAAATGAATACACATGATCACATGAGTTTTTTGTGAGGATGAAAGATTTTCACTCACAGATTTTGCATTGGGTTCAAGTTGGTCACAAACATTTGCCATGCTGATCAGCAGAAAGCTGCTTGATTTGAAAGTGACTTCTGTATGAGCGGTGTTTCTTGCATCGTGACATTGGAAATATTTGCTCACAAAATTTTGCTAATGTGAGCATACCTTTCGTCTTTTCAATATTCTTGTACTGTTAAGTATGTGGGTATTGAGCAGACATCAGTTTTGTCCTCTGGATATTTGTGGAAATATGTATTATTGTACAATTGTTTGCCCTACATAACAGTACAACACATTGAACGAACCGTCCTTCCACCCACAGCCATGAATTAGTTCGCAACAGGTAGTTGACCAGCTAGTTGAAAAGTCTTGGAGACTTGTTCAACTATAAGCTGTACACTCGTGAATATCTTTCATTAATGAATACATGCAAACGCTGATGTAGACAAACAATTATATTCTAAGTGAAGACTTAGAAGTTTGAATGGAAATTCTCATTTTAGGAGGAGAAAAAACATTTTTATCTGTTGTCTATGACCCTTTAACAGACTGCCAGTTCTGAAGTCTTTCTTGTATTGTCTCTCTCCATCTCTCCTCTCTCTCTACATCCCTCCCACATCGACTCATGCTCTTCTTGTCCTATATTCATCATTATCTCTCTCTCTCTATTTCTACCTTCTGCCCCCTGATCAGATCAATAGTTCTTAATTCATCCTCTCTTTGGTCCAGTCATTTCCCATAATGCCCAAAGGCAAAGTCACATGTCAAATGCTGCATGAATTTGATGCCTTGATCAAATCAAAGTGTGGGCGTCTGGTTTTGATCCATCATTTATGCCGGGGTCAAGGAGAGCTGGTGTCTTCTCATCTCTGAAGGTTGGCGCTCAAGCAACATGACTGAAATATTATGCTGGCAAAGTTCTGTGAAAGCTCTTTGTTGACCTTGTTGATATATTTTTAGACAAAAACTGTTTGATTATTTTTCTTTCCTTTGCCATTGTACGCAGCCATTTTTGTTTCTAACATGCTTTTGTGTAAGAGGGGCTCCAGGAATTGTTTGCCCTTCCGTTGTTTAGGGTAAGATATTTAGAATTGGCATGGACTTCGCGTTGTATTAAAAAGTGGTGGGGACAGTGGCACCAAAACATGTTTTGAACGGTTTTGAATGTGCTGGTGATGTCACAGCATGGTGAAGTCAAAGCTCATGAATATTAATTAGGTTATACTCTAATATTCGGTAACACTTCATAATAATTCTTAATTTGTTAACATTCGTTACAGCATTAGTTTACATAAACTAAGAACTATGAATATGAACAATATATGTTTACAGCATTTCACAAGGCAACTAATGTTAAAAGATGCAACTTGGTTTGTGCTAGTAAATGTAGAAATTAACTTCAAGATTAATAAAAGCTGTCGAACTTGTTCATTTATAGTTTACATTAACTATTGTTAACAAACCTTATTGTAAAGTGTTGCCAAATATTTAAATAACATTGTTTATTCTTTGGATCATTAGATCCGGTCTGTAGTAGAGTATTGGTCACAAACTATTTAATAAGGTGGTTGGGACAAAATCATTCTTGGCAAAGTCATGTAATTGATGCCTGTAAGCATCAGCCTTTTGTTGTTTGTCATGCTAGTTGGAGTTACACTACTACGATCTGCGCTCAGTCCCTTGAGACTGTCTATAGTGACTCAAGTTTCCCGCTGGGCCACTGAGAGGGAGAGTCGCCTAAAGTGAACACTAACAGATACAGCCTTGTACTGAATTATTTAAAGCCTGTAGTGTTGTATTCACGGACTCACTCACTGCTACAATGGATTGTTTGTGCTAAGTGTACATTTGAAGGCCTAGAATTGATCTTTGACCTTCACCTCAGTTTGACCTTCCAGGAGGAAGTTAGCCCCTGTGATGATATATTATGAAGAAACAGCTGAGCTTGAACCTACATGATTGACAGTTGACCTTGAGCAAGTTGCTTCGTTCTGACAAAGTAAAAAGGATTTAGTGACTCAGTTTAGTCATCATTCATTTTTATTTCTGTAGTCAAATGCATTGTTTTAGTTAGTGACTGTTTTTGATTCGTTTCTATTGTAAGTCGCTTTGGATAAAAGTGCCTGATACATGCATAAATATAAATGTAGTTTCGAACTAATATGTTGTTTGTCTCCAATATGATTGTAATTATGTTTCCGAAAAGTTCTCCTTACAGCCATTTAGAAACATTTTGGGCATCAATTCTACTGTATCTGTTATTGAATTGGACCAGTGTAATTTTAGTATTATTTATATTTTTATGAATAATTTTAATATAGCTTTTTGTAGTTTTTTTAATATTTGGCTTAAATGTATTTTTATTTTCTGTTTTAATATTAGTAATGTATTTATTTTATATTTAATTATATTTATTATCTATTAATTCAACGTTTACTTTAACTTATTTATTTCAGGTAGTTGCTAAGGCAAAATTTCTAAGTTTTGTTTACATTTTTAAAGTTGACGTTTTTCATCTAATATTCATGTTTTATTTCAGCTTCATTTCAATTATTGAAAATATTTGTAATAGTTTTAGTTAACGATAACAACGCTGAATGGACATCATTAAAAACTTGAGGTATTTTCCAGTCTCTACATGTTAAAATGCCCTCATCTTTGGATTAGGATACTCCCTAAGTAAACTTATTTAAGACAAATGACTACAGTCAGTGCTCGCGATGTTCTTTTCTCCATAATTCGGATCACAAGATGATCATTGTTGTGTCAGATTAGCAGCAGACAGGTCTCATTATTATTACACGTGCTGACAGCCCCCGATGATGTCACTGTTGTTCTGTTGCCATGGCACTGACAGCGAAATGTATTCACGGAAGGTGCTGAGATCTGGTTTTGCATATTTTTTGGTCTCTCTGGCATCCTGTTCTGCTGGAATCAGTATTCATCCAGACATCCCCAGGCAGACGCTGATGTTGAGCCAGCATGGTTGTCATCAGGCTAGTTTCTCACTCCCCCTCCAAGGCCAATTCATTCCCAATCTCCTCAGCATGTGACAGGTGCAACTGTGTTATTGATTTGGGCAGTCGGTTTTAATGTGCTCCGGGATGCGCAACGCTTATTGTCTTCCCCCTCGGTGTGCGTGTCTATTAAAATGCTGCCAGGAAAATGTTCTGAAATATTAGACAGTCCCCACCCCCCTCTCCTCCCATTCCCATTTCAGCTGAAATATATAAGCCCGTCGGCAGGCCAAAACCAAAGCCACGGGGTCCAGAGTGAGACTCGCTGTGAATAAATCACACTCGCTCACGCACACACATGCGGACGTGCCGCAGCGTTCATGAGGGAGTCTGTAAATAAAACACGCTCACCAAACGTGAAGAAAGCTGTTTAAATGTCAAAACCATCTTTACGGGAGATGACAGGAGAAGCTGTAATGTCCAGTGTAAACATAACACAACATTTTATTGCATCGCTCACTGTGTCCATCTCATATGTTTTTCTACTCTGCCTCTGTCTGCTGTGTGTATCGCAGTATTTAATTTCTGTCTGTGTCACTGCTGTCTTTACTGTTTTTCACAACCTCTCCACAGGTATGTCATATTCACAGATTTATGTTTTGTGCACTTTAGTTTTAGTTGCAACAAGGGTACTTTCATATATAAAATCGGGGTGCTAAAATTCATGTAAGCCATTAACACAGTACTGCAGGGTACTTTCAAATAATAATAAAAAAAAACACTATGCTACTTTTTAATTTAATTATTAATTTAATTTAATATTGTGGTAATTCAGTACTGTGGAATTTATTGTTGTATGATGGTACTTTTTCAAAATACTATCTGGTAATTTTAATGTATAGCCTATATCTAGAGCTGTTCTACATTTTATAATATATTTTATATCAAATATTAAATGTTTTCAATCAAGTAAGTATATATGTGGGTCGTGGGTGTGTAAAATAAAATAAAATGAAATAAATAACAAAAATTATAAAATATTACTTCACACACATGCATACACACTGTGCACTAATATTAGTAATATTATATAGTATCTGTTATTTATGTAGTCCTCATTAAGAAAACAAAAGTGAGTGGTTGTGATCAGTCCTTTAAGTGCAAATGGATTGTAATTGCTCATTTGCATATGCATAATTGCAGTCCATTTATGCCGCGAGACCCGAAATGTCCTCCACCACTCGTTCAAATGAAAGGCTAGAAGCGCAAGAGTGTGCAATAATGGCCTGGCATGAAAAAGTTATGGAGGAATACAGTACTCCGGCACCTGCTAAGTGTTGTTGAGGGTGTTTTGTAACATGGAGAGAGGGAGACCGTGTATCCTAATTAGATTTTTTTTTTTATGTTTTAAAGTTTGTACTGGTGGCCATTTTCTGTGCTCCCGCTGTCCCTTGTAAATTAGTTGAAGTCCTTCATAAATCCTCTTCCAAGCCTCTTCATAAATGCCAAGTTCTGTCATGAAACTCTAGATGGCGCAGGCTGATGGGTACTTAATGCAAACTGATGATATTCACAGCGTTAAACTACTTGACACAAGCTGATTGGTTCATGTTGTATACTCAGCCAATGATCTTGCAGCTTTACATTTAAATGGCTGGTTGGCATTCACTAAAGCAGTTTGCAGCGTGCTTTCAGACTTCCTCTGAAACCCTCCACCTTCCCCAGCTCCACCTGTATAGATCTGCTACGGGTTATTATATGTGCTATTTGTGCAGCAGGAGTATGTCTTAAATACTTACAGCACTGTATCGGCATATCTATTGGCAGTAGCAAGTTCCTGTACTTGCTATGCAACAGCAGCAGCAATAATCTACAACAACAGCAATAACCAACAGCAGCACCAATTCAGCAGCGTAGCAGATCTGTTCCGCCAAGACCAAATACATTAACATTGTCATATCCAAGAATTAGGTGTAAAACCATCTGGAACCCTTTAGTCTCCAGTTCTACCATTTTCCAGAACTGCAACTTACCTGGAGCCTCTAGAATTATAAGGTGTCAGGTAGTGCTGGGCGGTATGACAAAAAAAACTCACGCTGGGGGCTCAGCTAGAATATTTTAAACTCACGTGCGAAAGGGTTAATACATGTTAACCAGGAGTCACTCTCATTTAAAATCGTGGCATCGTCTGATCAAATCAACATGCATCTACTACACTAAAGAGCGGCTATGCGGTTGTTTTAGCTATATTAATTTTGTCTCATGCAGCGCACTGCCTGCATCTGAGTAACAAACTAAAAAAAACAACACAAAAAAGTGCATGTGATATTAACAGACGAACTACGCTCATATATATAATTCCAAACAATCAGTAAGCGACAGGTGCTAGGAAACGCTGTTTTGTGCTCATTTATTGACGAGTTGGCTGCTTCTAAAATAAGAAGCTCACTGCACAGAACAGACACTGAGAGAGGTGACACCTCTTCGGGAAAGTCAGACCTCGCATTCGCGGGACAGCACTGGCGAAATCTTCCAACTGAACCATAGTTAAGGTTTATCCAAAAAAGTCGCTAGGTTTGTCAGTATGATTATTCTATGGAAAAAAGCCACTAAAAGGGTCTGAAAGTTGCTAAATCGAGTGCTAAAGTTATGCTTGTGTGTGTGTGAGACGCGGGAGCTGATGGCAGGGGGCGGTGGATATTTGTGGCGGTCAATGTGGATATTGTGGATGAGTTCTTCTGTGTCATCACGTTCTATTAGTTCTACAGCTTCAGTTTGAAAGTGACTCTTGGACCAGCACCCCATCCTCTTGTACCACTCTTTCAAGAATTTATCTTCAGGAATCTGGCAGTAAGTTTTGGGAGATCATTTTTAGTCCATCTCTTATCCTGAAAAGTCTGTCTTGTCGAGATGGACTAAAAATGACCTTCCAAAATTCACTGCCAGATTCCTAAAGATAAATTAGTATTAATACCTATGGTATTAATCGGTCAAAATTCTTTCTTTCGGTTAACGGTTAAGCGGTCAATATGAGTATCCCTAGTCTCAGGACCAGTGGGCTGTCAGGTAGCTTTCTTATATTTTTTCCCCAAGTGATTTGCCAGCATCTCGTCCATATACGAATTATTTCCCCATCTATTATCATTCATTGAGCTGCTCCTGAAAACCGATGGAAAAGTTGGATTTTATGGTGTCTCACTTTTGAACCATGGCAGCCTCTTTCAAATGTATCACTTTATCCCCTTCATCGCCTCCATTTTTGTTGAAAGGTGTCACCGAAAGAACGGAAAAAAAAGAGGAGCCGTAAAAATCATACCTAAACCGATAATGAGGTCGGAGGATGAATGAATAATTCTCTCATATCTTTTTCTTCTCACTATCTCCTTACAGTGTGACAGTGAAAGTGACATCGATGACAAGGTAAGACTTCTTTTCATGAGTGTTTGTGTGTGCGGGTCTGTTTACCTAAGATTTTAGAGTGATTTTGGAGTTGATAGTATGAAAGCCTGTCGCCTGTCTGCATGCCTGTTTGTGTATGTGTGTAGATGACAGAAAATGGCTGCCAGTCTTGTGATTGTTGTTTATTTGCATATTACAGGGATACAAACGCAAACGTAGTGCGATAGAGAGAAAGTACACTTATTTCAGAAGTGTTTTAAGCTTTCTGTGAGGTGTCATTGTGATTGGCGTGTCAGTTCAACTACTTTGAAGTTGTTTGAACTTGACTTGATGTTTGTGCTAGTTAATTCTAGGCAGGAAGTACTATTGTGAACTTCACTTAAATGTGAAAAAAATGTGTCTTTCTTCAGCTAAAGTAACTGTAATTCTTATTTTTATTAGCATTAGTGTAGTATTTTATTAGCATTTTCCATGTTTTCCTTGTCTTGTTTCTTGAAAGATGCATTTTTTAACCTTCTAACAACTAGACTATTATGGAGATGTAATGTGAGGTTAGTTGCAGAATCATTGATTTAACCAGTTAGAAATTAACTGCCAGGTATATATAATTTGTACGACAGTTTTAAAATGTTGTCTCTGCTTTATAATTTGATTTGTTATCTTGACAGTGGATGTTAAATGGCAGAATTGGTCTTATCTGAATTTGCAGGTTCTCTTGTTTAATATGATATATGTAACATCCACACAAGCTTTTCACAGGCTACTCATAAGGTGTCATATTTGCATATTATTTGCAAAATAAACAACAGCTACAGCCATATAGTTGTGGATAGATAGGCCTCGGATTATACCATTATATCTAATTTGTTATTCAAATATGCTCTGGTCATGAATGCTTTTGAGATTTGGTTAGCGGTTTGTAGGTTGCCAGATCTTTTCTGATGGAATGTTTTTCCCGGCACCTTTAGCGCTTGTTTATCTTTTAATATTGATAACCCTAATATGTCTGTCACCCATATAAACAGCATGTAGCTCCAGTGGAAGTGTAACACGTGTTAATTCCCCTGCAGTTAAGCAATTACTCCCTGCTAAATGAATGTGATAGCATAACTAATCTCCTGTAAGCCAAGCTCCCAGTTCAGTGGAAAACGTCTCCGGCGCACTCTATAAATAATACATTGATAGCGAGCAGCAATTTGCATTAACCGCAGCTCACGCTAGTCAATAGGCTTTTATCTCTCTCCTCATTGAGGCAGGTGGTAAGAGAAAAACTCTTTGGATTTGACACGATGAAGAGAGGGACTTTTAGAGGCTGCTATTCTTTTAACACTAGTAGGCTTCAAAAGTGAAATGGGGTATTCCACACTTATTTTAGGGCCCTTTACTGACCTTGTTTCTCTGTGGGTCGTTCTCTCAATCAGCTTGCGTTCCTGAAATTCTAGATGATGATATTGTGGATGTATTTTGTTGGTCACAAATTTTGTGTTTGTTTATGTTCTAGGCATTCAAACCGATCTTAACAGATCTAGGGCAAAGAAAGTAGATGGCAAATAGGCTTTTGTGGCATGCAGTTGGAGCCAAGTTTCAAATTACATTTAAAATACACTAAAAATTTATTTCAAAAATATATTTTGTTAAAACCGAAAGCAGCTATTTTATTTTAAAATTGCAATGACTTTTCACAATATTTAAGTATTTTTCATCAAATAAATGCAGCCTTACTAAGCATAAGAGACTATTGATTTTTAGTAGAACTTACTCTCTGTAACCGATTTCAAGTCAGTTTTTGGTTTGGTTAACATTTAAAATTAAGATGAAGAGTACTGGTCCTAGATGGATATAAATGTAACACATGAAGGGCAATTCTGCCCATGTTAAATGCAGACGCAGATTTTTTGTGCATCAGTGAGAACATGTGGAAGCAATTGCAGCTCTCAGAGTCAGAGAGAGTTTGTGTTCCTTCGGAAGAATGGGATCCCAGGTTGGGATTTCTTGTCTCTTCTTCTGGAGATAATAGTTATAGGTGAGAGCTAGTTGGAAGGCACTGAGAAAATGAGCCATGGTTTGTGTCCAGGTGCGCAGGTGAACACCTCATAGGTGTTTTTCTATGCACTTATCCGTCTTAAACAGCAAGTGTAAGCAAGATAACATGTTTACCTCTTCAAAAATCAGAATTGCTTTGCATAAAGAAAAGAATAAACACTGTTATTTGTAATTATGTACATTTAAATCAAATCTAAAGCATTAATCTTTCCCTCCTGTTGAATAGTAACAGGTGTCTTCCCTTGAACAATAACTCCTTTGAACAGTTGCAGGAAGAATGGGAACATCCTCTCTCGTGGCGTTTTTATACATCACTACATTATAAAACAGCACGCAGGTGCACTGGAGGGGCGTAATCAGTTGGGCTGATTTGAATAAAATTGCTTCATGTGTAGATTGAGTCCACTTATTAACAAAGACATCACGACTTGTTCAAAGAAAACAGCTCACGCGGTGTA
The DNA here is from genome assembly GCF_001515625.1 of Sinocyclocheilus rhinocerous. NCBI lineage: Eukaryota > Metazoa > Chordata > Actinopteri > Cypriniformes > Cyprinidae > Sinocyclocheilus > Sinocyclocheilus rhinocerous. Next base: position 3,310,874 of record NW_015631049.1, on the reverse strand, counting down.
TGACAGATGATACTACCTGAGGGTTAGAGCCATCCCTGAAATTACATACACAGTTGTGGCCAAAAGTTTTGGAACTAGCTGGAGATAGTTGACGCATTTTATATTTGCATTCATATAGAGTATTGGATGATTTTTGTTTTGAATGTTCTGCCTTTTTTAGAACAATTTTTTCCTCTTCTGAAATGGCTGAAAGCTGGTTTTGTGTGTTTCCAACGGAAATGATTTCCTTTAAAGGTTTCTGTAAAGAAAGATTGAACATTGATAAAGACCACAACTGATGTGGTTCAACTCTTTATCTGGATTCATTTTTGTGCACCTGTATTTCTCAATATTTTTAACAGACTTCTAGCATGTATTAGTATTACTATAGTGTTTTAACCCTCTGGGGTCAGTGAACGCGCCAGTGTTATGGATCAACTGTTATGTTGATGTGCGTGTGCTCGTGAGCTATTTTACTTCACTTTCCAGCAGATTCGTCAGATGCGAACTACGAAGCTGCAAAGAAAATACGCTTGGTACATCTTAATGTTCTTAAAAAATGTTGATACAACTACACTGTGCTATTTCCTTAATATCTTTGCTAATGTATTCGACGCAGTTCAAGTGTAAGTTTAACATGATGGTAACAGTGTTCACAAACCACACCCATGTTATCTTGAGACGTTCACTTCAATAGAAAATGACAATTACACTTAAACGTATGTTGTTGTACTCTATCATAGGGAGAAATGTCAGTAGTACACGCAAGAGGTATATTTAGTTTTTAGTTTTTTAGATTTAACCGCAAGATTTAAGTTCTACATTTAAATTAACATAAATTGGTAGTGTTAAAGTTCAGTGTGTGGCTCATCTTCTGCTCCTATATTTAGTTGTTTTTCTTCGTTTTAAATAAACCAATAAAATAGCAAATGAATTTGACAGCCAGTGTTCACCATGCTTTTTCATTGTAAGCAACAGAGCCTACCAGGTGCCAGCTGTGTGAGGGAGGTTACAACTTTTTTAAATAAATGTGCAGAAGATCTGACTCCATTGTACAGTCAGTTTTTTACACCTCAGTGGATTTTTGCACAATTGTTTTGAACCAAATGATCTGCAAATTTATCAAATAATGTTTGTAAAGCTGTTTCTACAGCTGCATTAAAAAAAATACATAGTCTTGGGTGATGAACAGTTGATTGGAGTCTATATACGTGACAACAATGCACTGACATGCAAATATCTGATAGAAGAGTACTCTAACTTTACCTTTAGAAGCATACTTAATTAGAGATAAACACCATTTTCACATTTTTCATTTAATGCTTTTGTTTTTGCATACTGAGACTGGTTGGAAAATAATTTATTACAAAAATGAAGTTTCCACGGATACAGGCTTCTTGAAATTGACAAAAGTATGCAAAAACAAAAGCATTAAATAAACAAAAGAAAACTCTTTACCTGCATGCAGGACAACAGTATCTTCCAGATGTGGAAGGTCTGTCTACACAGTCCCAGTGGTACTATTTTCTACAGTCCATACGTTCAATCTAAAGAGGTAAGCACATAAAAAAAAAGTTACATAATGCCATGATACAAGAGAACAGCTACTCCAGCTTTCTCAGTGTATGCTTTTCTCACCCATTGGTCAGGTTCACTTTTGCATATATTCTTCTCTCTATTCTTCTATATTCTTCTTGCAAATCTTCCCACATCGTGATGTAGACATGTGGGGGCGTGTTAGAACGAGCCGTTTTAGGTAGGCGTGGTTGACTCTTAACTTTTATAAAGAATATCTCTTTTGATTTGAGACTTTAGTCTTTGCAACTTTACAGATCTTCTTTATGCACCAAGAGCTTGTAACACTCCAAAGAGAAAGGAAAAATTGAAATCGCATCATATGACCCCTTTAAGGTGTTTGACACAGAACGCAATTCTGTATCAATTCATATGTTTTTAAGATACTGAAAAAAGCACAAATATCAGGGTATATCAAGACTTCTCCAGGGCCCCAAAACCCCCTCAGACCCCAAAGGTTTAAAGTCAACATTTTCCTAATGCATGTTTCTTATTGCGAAGGATCAATGCATGTTATTCCTGTATATAGTCAACTTTAATCAGATAAGTTGCTCTTTCTACAACATGACTTTACTTTGCACTAATGTCATTTAGAATATGTGGACTATTGGATAATGTTTACCAATAGCCAAATAGCTATTTAGACATTGTTTTAGAAAATTTAGTCTGACTCCATTCTGGTACATCCACTTTTCATGGTCCAGTTAGTTCCAGATGCCCTTTATTTTTTTCTCACTGAATGTCGTGTTTTACATTGCACAAGTTAAACTGGTTAAGAACAGCAGTTCACGTTGACTTCAAGTCAAGTACATTCTCAGGAATGTGGCGAAATGGGAATTCGATTCTAATGGTTTGGATTGGATTTGTTTGATTCATCGCTCACAATATTTTGTTTAGATACTGCTATTTACTATGTTTGCTATGTTTTTGTTTGGTAATGTCATGTGCACTACCGTTAAAAAATGTGGTACAATTTTTAAAGAAATTAATACTTTTACTTAGAAAGGATGCATTAAACTAATAAAAAATAACAGTAAAGACATTTATAATGTTACAAAAGGTTTCCGGTAACACTTTACAATAAGGTTCATTAGTGAACTAAGAATGAACGATACTTCTACAGCATTTATTAATCTTAGTTAATGTTAATTTCAATATTATTTACTAATGCATTATTAAAATCAAAAGCTGTGCTTGTTGACATTAGTTAATGCACTGTGAATTAACATGAACTAACAATGAACGACTGTATTTTCATTAACTAATATTAACAAAGATTAATTCATATTGTAATAAATGTATTGTTCATTGTTTGTTCATGTTAGTTAATACATTAACTAACATGAACTTATGGAACCTTATCGTAAAGTGTTACCAGATTTCCATTATAAATAAATCCTGTTCTTTTGACCTTTCTATTCATTAATGATTCGTGCAAAAATTAAGCAGCACAACTGTTTTGAACATTGACAGTAATGTTTCTTGAGCACCAATTCAGCATATTAGAATGATTTTTGAAGTATCATGTGAGACTGAAGACTGGAGTAATGCCTGCTGAAAATTCAGCTTTGCCATAACAGGAATATATTACATTTTACAAGTATTTTGAAATGGAATACAGTTATTTTAAATTATTTTTATATTTCACAATTGTATTGCTTTGCTGTATTTTTTATGAAATAAATGGAGCCTTGGTGAGCATGAGAGACTTCTTTCAGTAGAAAAATAAAAATAAAATCATAAACCTTTGAACGATTGTTCCACACATCGCATTGGTTATGAATCAAATGCTTTTGGTTCAAATGAATGATTAAAAAGAAGCAACTTAAAAAGAAGTTTAGTTTACCAGTTAGATATTATATACCAAAAAAGATACATAGATTGTGGATCGAAAAGGCATATATGAATCTGGATCGGCACTGGAATCAAAACATGATCCATTTAGTCCGGTTGTTGCATTGTCACAGATTTCCACAGTTGCATGACTCAGGGACAGAGCTGTCAGGTATAATTCTATTTCACCTGACAGGTGAACACTGAAAACTGTCTGTTTTGTTGGGCAGCTTAAAGAGATTTTGGTTATTTCATTCCTCTTGTATATCTGTCTGTTACATCAGTGTGACAGCATGTCACATAACACATCCAGCCGTTTCAGCCACTTCAGGTAAACACGTTCATTTTCCCCTTTAACTGAAGGGCTTTATAGCTGACGAGCAAAGGCTGTCTTTATTGACACCCAAACCCTTCTCCCTCTCTCAATTCAGGCTATTTGTCCTGTCAAATATCATGTTGTTCAGTATGACACTGGAAGCATTAGCACCACATGCTTGGATTTTATCTTTGTGTTGGCCCCAATTTGATGGGCCAGAGCTTTTTTAAACCCACCCATTTTTATTAACTCAATTACCCATACAGTCTTACATGGAAACATCATGCCAGCATGCTTTTGGATGTTATGCTTTTCCAGTACATCAGGCTGCTTTATTTCAGATTAAACATGTGATTTCTAATGTTATGACCCCTGTAATCTAATCTGTAAATAATACTACAGTACAAATGACAATAGTTTGACTGCTGTTTACTTAACACTCTCACATGTAGCATGCTAACGTATGTAACACAACTCATACATTAGCAAAAAAGCTAACTGACATACTGTAGAGTTCTAGATTAAGTTGTATCATGTATGTCAACATGCTTTTTGCTAATGTGTGAGTTGTGTTGCTAACATTTAGCATGCTAAATTTGAAAGTGTTGCGTAAACTACAGTTAAACTATTATCATTTATACGGTAGTATAATTTTTTTAGGTGCTTTTGTATTCCTTCAAACGTGTCAACTTCCAGTTTTTTTATGGAATTGAGGCTTTTAGAACACTAACAGATACTGGGAGATGTTTTGGTGGTGTATAGGTAGACATTATCAATATCAGTATCTTTGCAGCTCTCTTTATGGTTTGTTTCTCATCTGAGGGCCATTGATTGACATATTAATTTCTTCAGACCTTATCTCATTTTGATGAAACTGAATGTCATAATATACACCCTTTAATGAAGCCGTACCTACAGTCATTTAGCATCCACCATACTGATGAGTAAACCTCACGAAACCGGACCTCTTCATATTTCACTGCAAAATCAGCAAAAATACAAATTATATATATATATATATATATATACAGTATATATATTATTTAAAGAAACTGAAGCCTATTTGTAGAGTAGGTTTATTATTATTGGCATTATTTTATGACAATTAAACACCCCAACCCACCAATTTCTATTATAGTAATGCAAAAAACAAACAAACAAAAAAAGAATAATATGTCATTTAATTTACAAAGTATTAAATGCTGGTAATTTTGTGATTGTATGCTGATTTAAATACGTAAATAAATGTAATTAAGTCACTTTATTAAAGATTTTATCTACTCTTAAAAATTACAGAATTACTGTATAATAATGTGAATTTAGGGAGAAATTCTGCTTAATGAACATCATATCACCATGCAAAAACTTGATTGGTCCTAAAAAGGCATGTCTTCTGTGTGTAAAATAGAGGCATTAAATGTATTTATTTATTTATTAAATGACCCAGACATATTTTTTGTGAGATTCATCCATATACGCTAGGGCTGTGCAATTTGGGGGAAAATATCAAATTGCGATTTTTTTTGACAGATATTGCGATTGCGATTTGATTTGCGATTTTAAATTTGCAAAGTCAAGCTTCAGCTCAATATTGCCAATAATGTGCAGCACAGTATGGGTATTTTTTTAAATGGTGGGTGTTTACGCAGTTGGCTAGAGCAGTGCTGATTGGGGAGAACGGAGGTGCGCTCACTCTATTGGTTAGTAAGACTGCAACTCAAGGCTGGCAGTCATGCATATGCTCTGGAACAGAGTAATATCGCGTCCATATCGCAGGCTTTGCGATTAGGAAATCGCAACGTCTCAAATCGCGATTTCGATTCGATTTCGATTAATCGCACAGCCCTAATATACGCCCCACATGCTTCAGACTAGTCTGCACTACTGTATATCTGTGCACCTCTGCCTCCCTCTCTACAGTCTTTCTCCTTGACAAATTGCTTCTGTGCCCCTTTTTTTAGCAGTGTTTTCCTCTTTTGCTCCTCACCGCATCATTTTGACGATCTGAGGGAACTAATGATCTGTAATGTACCCTCTACCCCTAGACCCTTCTTAGCTTTCTTTTCTATCTCTCCTCTCATCCTCCTTTTCTCATATTCAGTCATAAACAGGCCACCCACAGGCTTGCTGACAGGCCTCTAATAGTTTTTTTATGGAGGTGAAGATGGAGCAGCTTAATGTTTCGACACAAGCAATCATCGCTCCTCATCTCTTTAATGAAATTAGATTAAGTGCACCTGGGGAAGGGCTGAGGAGAGGCCGGCCGAACGCCGGTTAGGACGCTAGCTTTCATTTAAAACCAATTTGCCTGCAATATTCCGCCATCAGCCTGGGATTCAGCATGCAGTCGGAACGGAGGGTGAATGAGATCACACTGGCACAGACGGGTTTAATTCTCTTCCCCGCGTGCGGCGTGAAATTATAACTGACACATTCGACACGCACTTTAATATGGAGATGCCATTTTTCTTCTGTCCAGCATGGCTTTCATTCTCTATCTTCTCTAGCTTTCTTCACCTCACATCTTTCCCTCGCTTGTCTACAATTTCTCTCTCTGTTTTTCTCACTCTCTTTCTCTTTTTTTCTCTCAATGGCATCATAATGTTACCTTTCTCCGAACCTCTAAAGCATGGAAGCGTTTTTCTTTCGAATTTATTTATATTATGACTGTTTCCAATGTTCTCTTCTTCGATTTGAGATAATGTATTTTCTTTGAATGTAAGGAGTTACATCTGGTCCATGTTTTCCTCGCTAGTTTGCGGTACTACTTATACACAGCATGAGGACGGAAGCAGAGATCTGACCCAGTGTGGAATTTGAAGATGTTTCTCATTGATCTTGTGCTTCTATTGAAATGGATGGTGACTGAAGACCTTTTAGCAAATTTTTAACCGTTTTAAAAAAAGATGGCATGCATTGCATTTACTTTGACATGAAAACGGGAACATTTAAGGCTTAGAGGAGCAGTTCACTCAAAAATTAAATGACTGTCATTCAGCATCATGTCGTTTCAAACTCTTCCATCCTTCCATTGAATACAAATGGAGATTTTTTCAGCATGTAAAAAAGCATACGTAGTGATCTTTTCCATACAATGAAAACAAGCCATATCCAGGGGCTGTTAAGCACCAGAAAAACTTCTTAATAGTATCATAAAATTTGTGAAGTGCGCTATATTACAAGCCGTATGATAGCTATTCATGAGCAGGCTGAAATTTAAGTTGTTATTGACATGTAATATTCACATTCAAAAACTCACAAATCTCATTTGTGTTTGTGTACAATCAAAACATGCCATCTTTAAATGCAATGCAGAAGGTTTGACGTCACTGATGCCATACATAATTGGTTTTTGCTGTTTTGCTGAATTGAAATGAAACCTTTTGATCTGTTCCTCACATATTGGTATTGTATGACTTCAGATGACTTGAAATATAACACACGAGCTATATGGCCAACTTTTGTGGTTTCTGAACAGTGTTTTTGGAGTTTAACATCTGTGGTCACTATGAATTGTTTGGAATAGAGCTAGGCAAACAGTCTTCAAATTTCTCCTTGTGTGTTCCATGGAAAAAGTAGCAGCATACAGGTTTGGAACAGCATGAAGGTGAGTGAATAATTACTGAATGTTTAACTGCGTTCATGTTTTTGACTCGACTATGAAAGAGTAATATGTCCTGTACGGCTTGACGCCAACCTCATTAAAGCATCACCGTTGAAATGATGTTTCCACAAATACACATCGTAGATGGCTGGTAAGGACACATTAACTTTGACATACACTTGTGAAATAGTGCTTATTATATTGTCTGTTTATTCTGGCATTGGGGAGAAGTTGAGTGAGGCCAAACATAATCACGGTGTGAATTATTGCTGGAGTGGGACGGGTTTTCAAGGTATTGTCTGAAAAGAGAATTAGTTAGTGGCAATTATGAACAGTCTGTGGATGAGTGTGTTTAGGGTGTTTTCGTTCATGGTGCGATTGCTAGTTCTGAACCCAATTCAGTTCTATCCATCTGAAACCTTCTTGACTACATTTCTAAGCAGACTGCAATTCGCTGGTACATAATCAAATTCAGAAAGCCACGTTCAGACCAACCAAATAAACCGAACTCTAACATCAGGCAGAATAGTAAGCAGTGCTAGTGCAATGGTTTCTGGGACACTTGGTTTTTGTTACTGTGGTTTTCTGTCCTAATTCTAGGTGTCTGTTTTCCTTTTTTGAACAAACTGTGGATCAATGTCAGGTGTTTCCCGCAATCTGAGCATGTTAATGTGTGCTTTTAAAGGTGGATTTTCGTGGCAATCTACCCAGTGCTTTTGCTAGGAACAGTGTGTGAATAACAAGCCAAACCCTATAAACATTTTTCCACATCAGTAATAAAACTAAAATTGAGTCCATATTGGATGCAGATGTTGTCTGCTGAGAAAACATTTGGTGCATATGTTTGTGTGCGCATGTGTCAGACTGAAGTATTTCTGACCGTGCATAAACATGATGCTTAAGTGCCTCTTATTCAATAAACATTGGCGGACGTTAACTACTCGCAGCTTGTTGCCAGTGCTTCGTGATTCCAACTGGAGCTTGAAAACCAAGATTTGTCCCAGCCAGGGCTTGTCTGGAGAAGTTTTACATGAGCTGAGGTTTCACTTCTCTTCCAAGAAATGACACAGGCAATCAGAGGCAACTCGCAGAAGGGCTCGCTGCGACTATTAGCCCATGTCATTGATTGTAATGCACCCCATGAGAGATGAGCCTTTCTGTGGAAAGTATCAAAGAGTTTCATAGATATTTCAACTCAATGTAGAGCCCTGTGCAGCTTGTGAAATGTTTCTTTATGGTCTTGACAAGGGGTGCTTATCTGCTCTGATGAAAAATTAAGGATAGATAGATAGATAGATAGATAGATAGATAGATAGATATGTTATTTTTTATATTATGCATAATATGTAGATTTATGGTGAATTCCAGTGTTCTCTTAAGTCCCCAGTGTATACAATTTCAAAACCCAGAATGTGCAGGTATGTTGATGATGTATGCAGAAAGAGGAAACACTCTAGAGAGCGAGCGTTCAGAGATGACGACCAAAACACATAAGCCTGACTGCTTTCAATTATAGTTTGGATACAGCAATTGAGTCCCTCATGAAAATAATAGAGCCCGCTTTTGATCCGTTCCACTGAGAGGAAAAGGTTGCGGGCCTTGAAAGATTACAGAAAAACATTATTATTGTATCAAGGAGGCCCACATAAAACTTTATAGAGGCTTTTGAGGCACAGGGGGTACAAGGGAACAAGTCCTAACGATGCTAGTCACTAGCACTTATTCACCAGATTTTCCTTTTTTAGCAGCTTTTAATGGCATAGTTATAGTCTGGGTTGTTTTATAACTTAAGGCAGCCCGTGTCTCACTGTGCTTTTATTATACTTCAGAGGAGCCCTAACATACTGCAACTTCATTTGTGTAATTTACTTTCATATGCTAACTAGCATGCGTGTTTTAGCGCACTTACGCTTAGCGCTAACTCTTATGAGTTCTGACAGCGTTGTTCTGGAGCGAAATCAGCGGCAGACTGACATTAACCCCACCTCCCTGCTGGCAGCACAGATAGGTTAGATGGGGCCTCGATTAAATTAATTTGATTTCATTAGCACAAACCTGCTACAGTCAGAGCACCCGCGGTGTTGCTGTAGAGGGGCATTGGGAGACGCCTGGCAGAGGATCGTAGGAAAGCTAGCACATGGCCTTGACAGCCGGAATATGCAAGCCCATGGACAGAGGGATGGCTGCCAAATGAGTGTAATGTAGCTTCAGTTCTTCAGTAGCTTTAGGGGAGCTCCATCAACGCCCACCCTCAACCCTGATGCCCCATAAGGCTATGATGCTAAGTTGCAATCCAGTGCTAGCTCTGTTGGTTTGTACCTACTGGCATAAAAATGCCCTGTTAATGCAATAGGTTTTTGTTGTAAACAGTATTGTATTATTATTATTATTTCTTTTTATTGCTAATTTTTACACACTAGAGAATCCTCTGATGGACAGGAGCGTGTAAGACATACTCTACAAATTCTTCTCACTACGTAATCTCATTTTCGTGCTTAGTTATGTTTCTAAATGAGTCAAACTGCTATTCATATCGCAGTGCTACAAATTGTATTCTCACGTAGCAGGTATATGCATTAATATTTTCTATTTTTCTCATTTTATGTCAACTGCTGTCATAGCAGAGAAAGAATTTGCCTGATAACTACACATTTGATTTAAATGCGCAGAAATTTGATCACTACCTTGAGTACTATAGTTAGTTAGTTAGCGCCAGACCAATTCAAGAGCAAACATTGGCAGTGCATTGGCCAGGCTCTTGCCTTTATATACTTGTGTAAAATGTGTTTTGAGGGTGTTGAAAGAAGCATGCTTGAAGAGTGTGAATTGGTTTTCGGGAAAGAACATTCAAACAAAAACATTCTGTGACATTAGTATCTTAAAAATCTGAACAGATGGCTTCAGTCCATCTTTTGTTTGACATTGTTTTGCTGGATTTGTTAAGGCTTTTGACAAACAACAATATTTTAACATTTAGACTTATGGCAGAAGTGTGCCTATTCAGAAGTGAAAAAAAAAACTGTGAATGTCTTTCATCACAACATTACAAGTATATTTTAAATAGTACTTGCTTTTAAATAGTTTTAAATAGTCCTTGCTTTTTAAGAAGCAAACACACTGACACTTTGCCTTCACAAATAATTTGTATATAAATATATTCAATATGTTAGAATGATTTCTGAAGGATCATGTGACACTGAAGACTGGAGTAATGGCTGCTGCAATAAACTGTAATAAATCAAAATATTACTGATTTTACTGTATTTTTTGGTGAAATTAATGCAGCCTTGGTGAGAATAACAGACTTCTTTTAAAAACATTTTAAAAAATCTGGAGTAAAAAAAAAACAATAATATATACATAAATGTGTTGATTGAACTGCTTGTATTGTGTACAACTGATTCTTGGCATGTATTTTAGTCATTTTACTGTCAGTGTTAGGAGTACTTATTTTGGATTGTGTAACTGCAGTTTGAGGCCTTACTGTCAAAGGGTGACATATAAATGAGTGCAGTTCTGCCAAATGCGGATCCAGGGGCCCCGGGTTTGGAACAGTGTGACTGAATCACAGAACACATAATGAAAGAACATGGTTATGGCCCACAGAAGCAGAGAAGAGGAGGCCGCCATTCTGAACTGACCTGTACTCATGTGGGAGTGTGGGGATAATAAATAACTTTGTAAATAAATAAATAATGTTAGCGGTAACTCCAGCTTGGCCTGCGGTAGCCAGAATGCGGTAAGTTTTCTCTGTCTGGTGTAGACGTGAGAGCTCTTTGATCAGGAGAGCATCTGAAGATTCACTCCACATCTGCACACGGGGAGCGAGCTGCAAACTGCCAAGAAACGTTTTAATGACGCCAGGATTAGAGAATGAAAGGAAGCTCCAGATGGTGGACGGTGCAGAGCTGCGTCCACGGTGGGTTTTTTTAACTGCTTTTTTATTGATAAAATATGGGGTGAAAAATTGCGCAGGGCTTATTAGGCGTCCCGCTGCACTGCTGCTCAACTGGCCAAGCTGTTCACTATGGCCTCTGTCCAAACACGCTTCCATAAATTTTGAGCAGCGCCTTTAAATCTACGAGATCCTGGCTTGTTAAGCCCAACCCACACTCCTGTCCACCTCCCTCCAGTCTCCTTTTTTCCTTCCCACAGGCCTTGAAACCAACTCTTTTTTTGTATTTGTTTTTTTGGGGGTTTTTAGGCTTTTCACTTGGGCTTTTTGAATGTCTCGGATGAAAGCTGTTGTTGGCTTGGTTTTGGAGAAGAGCAGGAGGATGGAGCAGGGGAGGTTTTGTTGGGGAGAATCCCGCTTTTCAGGCTTGTTATGATGAGCCAAGCAGCGATGTTTAGCTTCTCAACAACTTAATTCCTGCATGATTTCATTAGTTGCAGGCCTTTACTGAAGTGAAGTGAGGAACTAGGGTGATTAATCGGATACATGAGGCACTCTGTCTAAGCTACTGGCAGGAATGATCAGAGACTAAAATAGACACATGGCTCGGACAGAGAGAGTGTAGAGAGAGAGCGTATACATTTTCACTAGGTGTGAATGTCCTCTTTGTTGATAATTAGATTGAACCTGTAAGACTAAGTTTTACAGTTTAGAAACAGCAGGGCGGCTCTACAAATTCTAGCTATGTGGCTCTTGAGTTAATACTAAATTCTCACTGAGCGCCTTTGTGCCCTGTCAATGCTTGAGCTGAATGAGTCAAATGGGCGCCAAAAAATGTAGAAGTGACTGCATTTATGTTTTTATCCATTTAATACTGAATGTCCTAAAACAAGGACACATTTTTCTCCACAAAAGAAAGAAGTGCATAATTTGTCATCATTTCATAGATACTTTTGTTTAAGTTTAAGGTTTTACATATAAAGAGATGAATAGCTCTTTGAAAAGTGTTGAAAACGATGTACATGTAAACAAACAAGCCTATAACATGCTGTTTCATTTAGGTTTTTCTTTTCATCTGTTTTAAGTTGTTCATTTCATTGAACATTAAACTCAAAAGAATTTGAGAGAATGTAAACTTGAATGTCTGCAGCAAACAACATAACAAATTTTATAAATGTGTATATATATACTGTGTGTGTGTGTGTGTGTGTGTATGTATGTGTGTGTATATATATATATTCATACTGTATATAAATTTACTTAACAAATAATTACAAATAATATAAGTAAATAAATTATTTTGTTAATTATTTGTGTGTGTGTGTGTGTGTATATATATATATATATTCATACTGTATATATATTATTTGTGATTATTTGTTAAGTAAATTTAAGTAAATAAAATTATTTTGTTAATTATTTGTGTGTGTATATATATATATATATAATGTGTGTGTGTGTATATGTATGTATGTATATCCAATCCAACACTGGTAAAACATTGCTGGATTGCATTTTTTCATTTATAACAAATGAGTAATACTTGCATAGTTCACCTATAGGGTCAGTGTAGTGTGTTTATGAATCTCACTGAAAATCTACTTTATCCAGAGGTATTGTCGACCCTGACTACTGCTGAACATTGATATTTATTCTGTCATATCCCTTAAGCCAGCTCAGCCAGATCATCATCAATAAGTGCTGTTATGGCTGACAGGACATTGAATAATGGCCGTCAATTTGTCTCTTTACTCCTCAAAGTCAGTCCCCTTTTCTGTTTTCTGCCGACAGCTTAATGGACTAATTTGGAACTGTGAGAAGGGATTGAGTTATTGGATGTGTTATAATTTGAGTGACGGGCCCTGATGCCTCTACCACAGATTCCTCCTTTTTGTTGTGCTCTTCTTCTATTCTTAGCCCTCCTTTTTTCCTGCTGAGGATAGAGATGAGGGAATGTTGGAAGATTTTGATGTTTAAAGCCCACCAGGCCTGGAATTCCCCAATCAATTCCTCCCTTCTGTTTCCCCCTCCATATTACCTTCATGTGAAGCCCAAAGGGGGACTGTTCATTCCCAGAGCAGAGAATGTCTGAAGCCCAGGACACATGAACGCCTCTGGGACTGTGAAATGAATGGAGAAGGTGTAATAGGAGAGAGTTTTGAAGGCTATAACATGAGTTATTTATCAGGTTTGTGTGTGTTCATGTGTTAGCGAGCAAGGAAAGAAAATGAGTCAATGAACCAGAGATGAAGCTCAGAGTGCACTCAGAACTAATGCAGTACTTGATGACTCGTTGGATCAGTGCACTTTTAGGAAATGCAGGCAAAGAGCAGGAAGAGCATTAACACCATAGCCTCAGGAGGAACAGGAAAGATGAATGCACAGCAATTTTCCACCACAGGACACAGAGTGAAGTGTGTCACAAAAAAAGGACTCCCGTGATGAAATCGTACATGATGAGGTGAAATGAGCACATTCACGTGACCATTTGTGCGAGCTTGGAATAAAATATGTACTGTATCATGTCCGCAACAAGTAATAACAATCTAATGGATCATAATGGATTCCAAAAACAGGCAAAAACTTTTTTTGATGTCATCAATTTCTGACATACATCTCAAATTGAGTCAAGATTAAAGTTTATGTTTAAAGAACTCAAAGTTGAGCTTTGAGGCTTTTAGTTAATGTTTGACGGTTTTGAGGCCATCTATATATATTCGTATATTATACCTATATACCAGCGTGGTCTGAAATTATATATATACAGTATACAGTAGGGGTGTAACGGTTCTTGGTAAAAAAAATCGAACCATACCGTTCTCCACCCACGGTTCGGCACACGCTTGCACTTGTTGTTCAACTGAAATCTGACAATGCATCTGTAATATAGCTTGTTAAAAATAACAACATGTAAAACAGACAGAGTTCGGCTAATGTAGGCCTATGTTTCTGTCGATGGATACACATTCTGGCTTCCCAATACATTACAACAACAGGTCAACAGCGAAAAAAAAAAAAAAGAAACGTGGACAAACCAGTCACTCTTTATAAACTTTGTTCAATGCGAGTGCCGTATGCTTGAATATGACCAGTCATTTCTTCCGTCATCACCCGGGTGAGACCTGAACAGTTGCTATCTGTTTAAACTAAACACATTTAAGCCTAGCTTCTCAGAGAGAATATCAAGTTCTCTTTCAAGATTTGTGCTTGAATGGACAAATTCACACAAAAATTATGTCAACATGTCCGTCTTGGTGAGTATCCTAGCAGACGTATAGTCGGTTAAATGTACAGTATCAGTGTACTGGATCCGTGCATTGTCTTAAAGTGACAGCAGGCTATATAATAAAATTTATTTATTTATTTATTTATTTTAGATTAACCTACTGTCTGTGTTTTTAATGTTAATCAAACAACAAAAGACAAGGAAATCACTCACTGCGATTGATTGAATAGCTTTTGTAACTTTAAGAAGGATTAATCTACAGTCAAATATGCAATGTTATTTTACATTTGATTACTTTATTCAATTTCTCTACCTAAAAACTGTTAGACCTACCTAAATTACCTGAAATGTATTTATTTATTTATTTATATTTGCTCTATTGTTTTTATTTGTGCTGTTGCTTGTAGTATTTTTTCTTTTTACATTTGAGTCCCTGTTGAGAAACTCTCTGCACATTCCTGTGTAAATTGGATGGATTTTATAACTTTAATCTACTTGAAGTGTGCACCAAGCACTAGGAAAATACAAGTAACAGATAGGGACTTGGTATCTGCAGATATTCATTATTCAATGACTCGGAACAATCCCTACTTACAATACATATATTACCATATTTACATTACATTTCAAACTAACTCAGAGAATGCCATGGAATTATTATTATGTTAGTGGATACATAGAATAGAATAGAATAGAATAGAATAGAATAGAATATGGTTC
The DNA here is from genome assembly GCF_001515625.1 of Sinocyclocheilus rhinocerous. Taxonomy (NCBI): domain Eukaryota; kingdom Metazoa; phylum Chordata; class Actinopteri; order Cypriniformes; family Cyprinidae; genus Sinocyclocheilus; species Sinocyclocheilus rhinocerous. The sequence goes on along the minus strand of NW_015631049.1, from coordinate 3,295,726 downwards.
ATGTATGTTTGTAAGTATATCTTACATATAGAAAGTGTTTTATGTTGCGGTGATATGATATTATTAGAGCACTTTTTTTGAAGTAACGTTAAGGGTAGAAAAGGACACGTAAGACATAACAGCTGCACAGTCCATGTTATTGCATTTAAAATCACCATTGAGTGTGTTCTCACTGGTCCATCAGGTTTAAATGTCTTTTAAATCTTTTTCCAGTTCAGGGACCCATAACATTACGGTGAACAACTGCAATTCAGACGAATTGTTTCATAAGGTCACTTCCTCTCCACTGCGCACATCCACAGCAAGCCTCCATTGTCTGTCTGTACAATCGTGTATGTGTTTTACAGTGAGAGAGAGAGAGAGCAATATTCTCATTATTTTTCTCCACCGACCTGGTTATTACCCCGGCTGTAAATATTAGATGTTCCTGGAACAGTGTCTCTCCTTGTTAAGCGTGGTGCCCCCGTCATGCCTCAGTGTTAATAGTAAGAACATAGAGCGCTTTCATGTAAAATTCTTTGATGGAGTCTGGCAGGCTGGAGGATCCTGAGCTGGTGTCCCTTTTGAAAACCGTAAAGGCTGGTGTATCTGAAGTTTGTACCCCATTGTCAGGTCGGTCAACTCAATGATCTGTCTCGTACTTGTCAACTTTTCAGAAGGACTGGCTTGTGACTGATTTTTGATTCATTTATACATGATTCATGCATGTATAAACCCAGCATCTCTCCTTAAAGCTGAATGTTTCATTTGTGTCACTAGCGGCACCAAATTGCAACAATAACTCTTTCTCCACTGTTGACAAGATTTTCCATCACTTATTACACAACGCTTCCCCACCATAGACTTAAATCAGGTTAGATCTATCCCTTACAGCCTCGTTTTTATTCCTGTCAATAATTAAATATGCCAGACTAAGGTCTCTTGACAAGTTATTCTGGCAATCTGTGTTTTCACTGTTATATGGTAGCGGGCGCTGTTACAGATCTTCTGAAATAGTACAGAATCTGCGGATCCAAAAACAAGCGAAGAAGATCTGTGTAAACCAGGGCTGCGACCAAAATCACATAATCTCTTGTGTAGTCACTTATTTTGAATAAACAATAACTTTGCAACCGCTAAAAATGTATGTTCTGTATAGCATGATTGTGTGTAGTATGAATGTAATATAGATATACTACAGTCGCCTTGTTGTCATTATCAGGTGAACAACCAGCGTCAGTTGCGTCGCTTTACTGCCACTGTAAAAGGTGAACATGAATAGTTGTTACTTTGAGAATATCTTTTTACCAAATCTGACCCTCAAAAATGGCATTACTTGGAGTAGCCAAATGTAGTCAGGTTGATTCTGTAATGTTATTTTTTTTTATGTAGTAAAACCAGTTTACTTCAGTATTACTATATGAAGTATTTTCAGGTTATCTAACAAAACCTTTTTTTTTTCAGTGTTATAAAAATGCCCAGGTGCATCAGTCCATATGCTGGAGAATATGTTCTGAGCCTTTGAATTCTCAGACTATTTAGAAGAACAGAAAGACCTTGGTAATAATTGGTTTTGAATTTACGAATTCTAGCCACTCTTTTCAGAGGGTGTACAAGACTTTTAGCCTTTTATCTGTGGCATAATGTTCTGTCACAAGAGCATTTTAACTTTGAAATAAAGTACGCTGGAATTACAATCCCTGACAAGTGTTTAACAGTGCTACGACATTTTGGGGGAGTAATTGGCCAATTTTGCAAGGTTCTTGCTACAACCCAATTATAAAAATCGTTATGTGGCTATTTTTGTAAGGACTTCTAAGAGAAAAAAAAAACAGTGCTTTTAAGATGGGTGCTGTTATTGAGCATAAAGCAGGGCTTACAGGATTGTGTTGTATTAGATGTATAGGTACAGTATTTGAATAAAACAGACTTCATAATGAATGTGCTATAATGGCACAGCAAGTGCTAACATAATGCCCTTTATTGTGTGCTATACCAAACGCATTGCCGTTTACCCAGGGCACCATCTCAGATTATTTGAGATCAATCGGTCTGGCTGTGGGCCACTGGTATTGATGTATTTCTGGAGCTACAGACAATCTCGCTGTGGTGCGGCAGTCCCAGCTTTCAGTGGGTCAGCGTAGAGGACATATAAGCCTCTGGGTTATTATAGTCGCATGAGAAGCTCTGGACTATGTGCATAAAGAACATATCTTATTCTGAATTCATTCTGTGGCCTTTTATGAAATAAGAAGTTGGATATTGAGATATTTGGCTGATGGTACTATTTTCCACTAGCAAGCAAATGATTTCATTTCGTTTCATTTTGTAAATTCCTGTGGACATGCATCTATTTCCCATCAATATGATTACGACTGCTACTGTTCTCTGTACTGGTGTATGTAAACATAGCACCAAAATATGCACTTTATGAATTATGTGCAAAATGGGTATATCATTTGTTTTTGTTTTTTTGTTTGTTTTTTGGACAAAGTCATTGCATCAGAAACATGTTGAGCTGTACAATAATACAACTAGATTATTACATTTTCTGAAGAAAATGTGCATAGAGCTTCTCACTACACACATTGTCTTAATATTCTGAAGAAAATGTAAGTGGTGTTTTCCTGTACAACACTTAGCATCACTCTAGTGATGTTGGTAGTTGCCAGGGTGTTGCTATGCAATATGCTAATTTGGTCTGATATATAACAATTATAGATTCAGTTTTGTTTCTTAAAAAATATTACTTTTATTCAGCAGATACACACATTGATACACACACATATATATGTGTGTGTGTGTGTGTGTGTGTAATATTTTAAATAAATGCTGTTCTTTTGAACTTTCTATTCATGAAATAATCCTGAAAAACATATCATGGTTTCCAAAAAAAAATAAAAATAGCAGTACAGCAGTTTTGAACATTGACAATAATAATAAGAAATAATAAGAAATATTCAGCAACAAATCAGCATATTAGAATTATTTCTGACTGGAGTAATGGCTGCTGAAAATGTGCTTTTTATCGCAGGAATAAATTACAGTTTTAAAAAAATAAAATGGAAAATAGTTATTTTAAAGTGAAATAATATTTCACAATGTTACTGTTTTTACTATATTTCTGATCAAATAAATGCAGCCTTGAAGGGTGTAAAAGTATAGTACAGTATACATTGCAAAAATGTGTTCTAGTTCTCTGAAATGACATATAACTACCAGTTATACATCTCAGAATAATAGACCACATTTTTGTTTTGACATAATCATTTATTGGGGTTTGTAAGGGTTAGGATTTGGTGTTTGACCTCCGGTGATATATTAACCTATGTTTTTTAGAAAAAACTGTAAAAGACTGACCTCAAATAAATTGCTCTATGTGTGTGTGTGTGTGTGTGTGTGTGTGAGATGTGTGCACAATGGAGGTGCATTATGGGTAAAGACGTGAACCAGGCTGTAGAGATATGGAAAGCGGCATAACCAGCTCTAGATTGCTAGTGACAGGCTGATACTTCAACACTTACGGCTGCAGCTTTGATTTAATCACAGACCTGTCATTTGTTATTTGTCTGGCTCTCTCCACCGGTGCAGAGCCTGATCAACGGTCCCTTCCCTTGAGTTCCGTCCCTCCTCCCCCCGTGTTACATCTAAATCCTTCATACAAATTATCACCTCCTTCTGTGTGCTGGTGAGGGGGTTGATCGGAGATGGACAGAGAGGAAGAAAGGAGTGGGAAGGGGGAAAAAACAGTGGATTTGGGAGAGCAGAATCCGCCCGAGGCCCACTAAAGATCATTAATAGGGGGCCGTCAGAAGCCTTGCCAGTTGGTTAGCTTCTTATAAATAAGAAATGAATTCTTCCGCACCTTCATTAATAATGACTGCTTTAGCTATTTTGTTGCAGTGAACCTTAAAGGAAAAAGAGGGGGTGGATGCTGGGAGGCCCCTTATTCTCACTAGTAATATAAGACAGGTCTCCAAATTAGCAATTAGCATGTGATACCAAACCAGAGTAAATTACTCCCTGAGCCAAGCGGAGAAAGTGGCTGGGGATGCTAAATGAATCGAGCCATTTTAGAATCCTGTGTTTTATAGCCGGCAGGACTGCTACAGATAATCAGGATTTCACTGTCTTAATATTATTGCATTCATCTAAGAGTGAAGGAAAAGGAGATGGTGTGAAAGATCTCGCCATTTCCCAAAGTCCCCGAACGGGAGGTTAGGGGGTTGTCAGGGTCAGCGGGTGGGTGAGATTATTTTGGTTTAATTAGGTGAAGGTGATGATTATTTTATTAAGGTTGTGGTAAGCTGTCACAACGGTAGCAGTGAATGAGCTTCATTAACCCGGAGCTAAAATCATTATTCTGAACCAGGCTCAAACCCCAAGACCTGAGAGACTAATCAAAAATGATCTGATCTCGTTTTGTCCTGGCCCTTTCTTTTAAGGGCCCATTTAACCATGTTTTACTTTGATCTCAACAGCCTTCACTTCTGTTTAAACCCTGAAGGAACAGACAGTTCAAGATCCAATATATTTATTCAGACTTTTTTTATTCAGACTTTCTTATTCAGATTTCAATCTATCTATCTATCTGTCTATCTGTCTGTCTGTCTGTCTGTCTGTCGGTCGATACTGTAATAATAATGTTTCATAGGTACCAAATAAGCATATTGGTATGATTTCTGAAGGATCATGTGACCTACAACACTTTTTAAATTGTTATTATGTTTCACAGTATTACTATTTTTGATCAAATAAATGCAGACTTGGTAAGTATAAGAGAATAAAAAAAATAAAAAAAATAATGTTTCATAGGTACCAAATAAGCATATTGGTATGATTTCTGAAGGATCATGTGACCTACAACACTTTTTAAATTATTATGTTTCACAGTATTACTATTTTTGATCAAATAAATGCAGACTTGGTAAGTATAAGAGAATTAAAAAAATAAAAATAAAAAAAATTACAGATCCTAAAGTTTTCTATGGCAGTGTGTGTATATACGATATAATGATTTCTATATGAATTATATTTATTATTCTATCGATCATATAAGTATAATTAATAAATGTAAGTCAATATATAATACTTTTTATTAGATTTTTATTCATATTTTTTCATTTAATTGTTTTTTTTTTGTTTGTTTGTTTTTGTTTGTTTTTTGTTTGTTTTTTTTGCCTTTTTTTCCCCATTCCTAAGTATAAAAGTAAAATAATATTAACTAACACTACCATTAACTTTTTTTGTAAGAATCTGTTTGAGGTTAGAAGTGTTTAAACCATGATGATTAGTGCCTAATTTAAAGCCTGTGTAAAAACAGGTGCATCACGGTTTAGATTGTGAGGTTTAAAGGATGTTTTGTTAGTTTTAAGGAGTATAAAATTGTTATATTCTGGTGTCCAAGTTCATGTGTTGGTAGTATAAGTTAAACAAATATTGGTGGAGCTCTGCTTTTGATGGTTTAAAGAGATTAACATTTAATGAAAAAGCGGGTAACCTTTATCCTGAACCTTTTCTCTTACTTCAGTTCCTGCATGAGACCATTAATAACCAACTATCCGATACAGTGACAGGAAGCACAATCATTTAGCCACGCCTTGACCACAGATCTGAAACACTCCAGCACTCCTCCACGTCATCTCTCCATGTTCTCCATTATTCCCTGTACAAGGTGTGTTTCAACTTCCAAGAAGCAGCCATTGTGTGGATGACTTATGGAGTCTCCCAGAGGAAGTCAAATCTCTGCTGCATACTTGGAGCAGGTTGGCTTTGCCTCATTGCCAGAAGAGCTTTATGATATTTAATCTCTGGATAGAGCCTAGGCAGGGAGATTCATATGTATTACTCATGTGCATTTCTCCAGCTCCTAACCTCTAATCGACTGCTCTCAGCAGCTGGTTTTCCTTAAGGTCCTGGAGATGATTGCTGTTGTTACAAGCAGACATTGTGTTTCACCTCTGCAGTCTGAAATGCTGTATTCGTAGCCAGACACACAGGTATACAGTTATATAGTGTTTATGAATTAGTCTAAGAGAATCAGTCTGTGCAATATAAAACAGAATTTACATTTATACATTTGGTGGACACTTTTATCCAAAGCAACTTGAGGTGCATGCATAGGTTGTGCATTTTAGCAGTCCATGTGTTCGCTGGCAATTGAACCACTCTTTACCTGTCAATTGATAGGAACTATATAATGGGATGTAATGCAACAGGAGATAAAGTAGGACAGGACTTGATTTTGTCTGGGATTTGATTGGGCCATCAAACATGAATCTATAATAATAGAAAATACTTTTTTTAAATTTCGTTCTTTCTATTTTACATTTTATTCATTGTGTTATTTGCTGGTTCTTTGTCATTTTTATTTTTTTGGAAATTTACTTGAAATCTCTGGAAAATATCTCAAGTATATAAGGTCAGTTCTGATTTCATATCAAACTTTATTTCATGTGTAGATTTATGGAATATGCCACACAAAATACTGAACATTCTTAAACTTATTACATCCTTGGCTGTGGATCTTGGTGTGCTTTTTAGAATATTATATTGCTTCAACTGTCTGGCTCTTAAACCTGGAAATGTTATGAGTTGAAAAAGAATTGCATAATTCGTTTTTTTTGTTTTTCTCCTCCAATCTCCAATTATGAATGATCACCCCCTTGCTTGCTGTCATCTGCTTGTTAAGACCAATATTGAAATCCTCATGTGGATTTATGCGGCAAGATCTGCAATGGAAATCAGGCACATCTGTTTGGAGATGCCGGTCTGGAAAAGAGCGATTGCTTCTCCCAGAGGATCCGCGACGGCATCACTCCTCAAAAACACCAGCTCGTCGGTGACAAGTAAACCCAAATCATCACTGATGTTATTTATTTTCAAATGTTCCCCGCTTGACAGGCGACATCTTGTTCCGCGCCCGTCCCACGGGGCCCTTCGTCTGTGTCTGACGTGTCTGGCTGACACCACAGCAGCGGGAAGTCGCCAGAGACATGTTTGGGAATTTGTCACAATCCCAAACACACATCCGCACTGAGGTTGTTTACACGCCTACGGATCTGTTGAGATGACCGTTGCAGTTGTCAACATTCGTGGCAGTGCGGTTGAGCAGTCCCGTCGAAACGAATCCGTGATTGGATTGAAAAGATATAAAGGTATAATTCAGTGAAATAACAAGTAGCGGGTTGGTGGGAAGTGCAAATGTAGGCCACCTTTCGCATTCATTTGGCTTTTTAGGTGCTTTAAAGGGTTACTCCACCCCAAAATGAAAATGTTGTCATTAATCACTTACCCCATGTCGTTCCAAACCCGTAAAAGCTTCGTTCGTCTTCGGAACACAATTTAAGATATTTTGGATGAAAACCTGGAGGCTTGTGACTGTTCCATTGACTGCCAAGTAAATTACAAAGCACTGGACGCAAATAGCGTACGTTGTTCTGTGTCAGCCGCGCCACAAGGATACATTTTGATTTGAAAAACATACAAATGTGACTGTCGGCTGACACAGAACAACGTACACTATTTGCGTCCAGTGGATATTCTCCAAAATGGCGCTACGCTGGGTGGAGATTTTTTTCATTTTGGGGTGGAGTAACCCTTTAAATCAGCTCAAAACAGCTTTTGGCAAGTAGGCCCAATGATCCAACCTCTTCTGATTTCAGTGTTCATTTAAGAGAGACGATAACCTACTGCAAAATTATATTATAGCCTGTCAGAGAAGCCAGATTATGTACCAAATGGACCGTCCCAGTCAAAAGTCTGGACGCGACACTGTGCCAAAACAAACTATAATGCAGGGCGACAAAGTCACTGTCGCCACATTTTGATCTATTGCAGTACACACTTACTTCCATGACTTTCACATCTTGGCAACAACTGGGTCGCTGCTAGAGAAAGAGTGTGTGTGTCCGTGTCTCTAAGAACGAGGATGAGCGAGTGAGCGTAGCGGCAGGTAAACGAGGCGTGAGCACAGGGTCCTGCTCCCTGAACGCAGCACTCGTCAGACAGTCCATTTGTCAAAGCGCCCCAGCGGAGCTTTCCAAAAGACCACGTCACTTCCAACCCCTGCAGGGAAACCCCACGTCTACATCCTCATAGTATCTAGATTCTGAGAAGCATAAAGACTAATATGGACCTCATGGAAGGTAGAATTATGCTCAATGTTGTGTTGCAGCTGCTGGCATGATGTAACATATTTTTGGTTTATAACAAAAACTACATCAACTTTATACTGCATCTATAAAACTGTCATTTGTTTCATTTGTTAGTCCTAAAAGGGGGAAATAAATCAAAATATATCATGACTGTGGTTTTGTTAGCTTGGAAAGAACACATTGTACTCTCTGTTTAAAGCCTCGTTCAGACTGTCAGCCCAAATCCGATTTTTGTGCAAATCCGATTGAAATCTGGTCATATTTAGATAGTCTGAACGGCAACGAACTACATGAAATCCAATTTTTGCAAATCCGTTTCGAGCTACATTCATATGTGGTTTGAAATCCGGATTTCTGGAAATGCATTTCAGTCTGACTGCTCGGATTTTGCGTAGCTTTTTCACATTCTCACGCCACGTAAAACCCATCAGACATTGTTTGTAGAAAGCATGCTGAATGTCTTTGCAGAAACAATGTTGTGTTGTTACGAATAGCAAGTCAAGCGGAAAATGACAATATACTGCTAGTCTACCCGCGTCTTAGAGTTTTGAGACCATGGAGACGGCAGCACGGAATAAAGTCGCACATGCAGCTTCCTACCTTTCTGCCGCAGCCTCAAAAGACGTAATATAATTATCCCTTATTATAATCCATTGAGATGGCAACATGTCGTCATGTTGTAAGACAACATCTGTATTGCAAACTGTATTGCTCTTATCGTTGTTTTTAGCATAGACATACCAACACAACGTCATTGCCATAGAAACCAATACAGATTGAGTAAAACTAAAGAGCGCCATGGACACACAAATCGGAATTGAGCAGTTGCGATACACAGTGTGGACAGTCAATCATTTATGTCGGATTCCAATCGGATATGAACAAAAATTGGATTTGGACTGACAGTCTGAACAAGGTTTTATATTAGGTTTATTTTTAATTCTGGCGATTGTATTTAGGCTTTAAATTCATAAAAGTTCATTAGTAAAGAATATCTTGATGAATTAAACGTGAAAGTATCATGAACTTTTGCTGGTCACACAGCTTATTTTCTGCAGTAGTCCAATAGGTTTGTGTTTAGGAAACCAGGGCGATGTTAACTTCTGGGTTGGCCTTCAAAAATATGTTATCCCTGAAGCACTCCATGAAAACAGCAGCAAATGGAGGTGGGAAAAACAACAAAGGATATGTAAGAAGGTCTGAAGATAAAGAGGACCTCTACAGGTCAGATTTGAAAAGCCAACTGCTGGTTCAACTAATTAATGCCATGAGTTTGGGATGGGACTAACTGTTCTCTTAACAGTGGCAGACAGGAAATCTTTGGGAAACACATTTGTAAACAGTAATTCTTTTTCCAAATGCATTCGTTGTCATTAGTGGAAAGGAAATGCTACATTTCACTTTTAAAGAAGCCAGAGGCTGAACATACTATTGTTATACAATAGTTAGATTCTTGACCTTTTTTAATAGATCCATGATCTTTGATTTTCTGTTAAGGCACAAATACCAAATGCTTGTAGGGTAATGATTCATTTTGAAAACATGCATTTGATGCTTCACACTCTTCATTGTGTGTTTGGCATTTCCTAGTGGCTATGTAGAGCCAAAACGAGTATTCCTCTGGTCTTCCTCTGAGGTGTTCAGCCAGAGCTCTCAGTAGAGACTCATTTATAAAGGCACTCCGCAGGCTGGCCCAGTCACGCACTGGTGCTTTGGACATCACTTCACTCCACTAATGGTCTTACTGGGAGAGATTCTGCATCCTGGCCATCCATCAATGTGTCAGGATAGGGTATGTGGAGATACTTCAGTGTTTTACTTTTGTGTGTGTGAGAGAGAGAGAGAACGCTATCTATCTATCCATCCATCCATCCATCCATCCATCCGAGCATAGACGATTTCCACTTGTTTCCACCTATAGTTTTGCAATGTGTAATTTCTGTGCTACTAATGACACTAAACAGAATTGCAAAAAGAATGATTGTTTCCATACAGGTGGCCCTGTCCCAAAGTCATGCCATTTGTTGAGCCTATGTTATGTCTAGAGTGTAGTGTTTAGACTTTTAGGTTAAGTCAACTTACAACTGACTGACATTTTGTTGTCCCTGCACACTAAACTGGGATGGAAGAAAATATTTGTAGCATCTAAAACTGACACTGCAGCTTGAGGAGACAGCACACTCAGGGTCTTGGGCTACTTGATTCACTCCAAAACTACTGTTTGTTTAGACTCAACCTTCTCCTGTACTCTGCTCTATTGATTTACCTCTCTGAACTTGTACAATCTCTCTCTCTTTCTCTGTCTTTCTCAGCCTTTCTCTCTCTATGATGCACTACTCGTCCTTGGGAGTCATGTGTGTGTTTGGGCCGAGTTATGGTATAAATCAGATGAAAGGTAGAGACTGGGCCTGCAGGGTCGTGACTTCCTCTGGAGAGTACTACAGCTCCAACTGAATAAATGGGAAGTGAAATGGCATATGGAGTCATAAAGTGCTCAGACTGAGGACTAGGCCACTGTGCTTTCCAAGCGAATGAGATTAGATTCACGCATGCAGCCTTCAGATTTAGAAAACTTACACTTTGCACAGCCTTCGTGACTCTGTATGTTATTGGAAGTTTCATGGTTTTACAGATACTGTGTTTGAAATTTAAAGCAGTTATTTAAAGGAATGTTTCACCCAGAAATGTCACTACCATTCAAAACTATTGGGGGTCAGTAAGGTTTTTTTTTTTAAAGAGATTAATACTTCTATTTAGCAAGGACACACTGAATTGATCAAAAGTGATAGTAAAAAGTTCTGTATTGATACAAATATTTCTAATTCAAATAAATGCATTTCTTTTGAACTGTCTATTCGTCAAAGAATCCTGAAAATGTATCATGGTTTCCAGCAAAATATTAAGCAGCATAACTTTTTTCGACATTGATAATAATAATTTTATAAATTTGATTGATAAGAAATGCTTTTTGAGCACCAACTCAGCATATTTATCAAAGATTGTTTTCTGTAGAATCATGTGACACTGAAGACTGGATTAATGGCTGCTGAAAATTCAGCTTTGTTATCAGGAATAAATTGCATTTTAAAATAAATTAAATAAAAAACAATTATTTTAAATTGTAATAATATTTCACAATATTACTGTTGTGTTTTTACTGTATTTTTGTTCAAATAAATGTGGTCTTGACCTTCAGATAAACTACCATAAAGTATAATAAAAGTACATTTGTCCATATGACGACTTGCGACACAATAAGCAAAAATGCCTTCTATGAACAATGTGTATATTAGATTTATTATACAATATGAGACAATATTTCAATTGTATATTTCAAATAGAAATAGGCTATCTACATTTTAGTCAGTGTTCACATGTGTTTTGAGAGAAAGAGCGAAAAAATGAGACCACTAGGGGACCCAGACTTGAAGCTGTTTAAAAAGCAATTACATGACTGCTTTCTACTTCCTGTTTAGTGGGATGTTACAGACTTCCAGACAGAGAAAGGAGGAGCGGATGGGGTAATAAGGGTGAAATGGACATCATAGCATTTTCAGACATACCCTCAAGGAGAGGAGGACCTATCTTATTAGCTAGAGCACGGCTTGCTCATCCCCCCATCCCTATGGATTTGAGGAGGAGGTTGGCAAGGGCACCTCCTTCTTTCAGATGAGTGTCTGGGGTCTTTAAGGGTTGGTCCCACAAGAAAAAAGAGGGGTAAAAGTCATGTCAGGCTTGTGTCCAGATGGAGGAGGAAGAAAAACATGGCTGTGGGAGTGATTGAGAGAGTCTTTTCTGGCAATGCTAACATGCAAAAAGAGGCTAATCCATATTAACTGCACAAAAGCATAGCAGATTAGTGTGTGTGTTCATTAAAATGCATTAAAAACCTTTTGATATGACCTAACAGACCACAGAACGAGAAGTTAAGGGGAAAACAGAATTCCACGCTTTTGTACAATCTTCTGTTTTCAAGATTAACACCAGTGATATATTCCCTTCAATTCTTAGGAGATTCATCTATGTTGTCTTTGCTTTATTTTTTAATTGTTGGTCTGTGTGGAGAATGAGATTGTAGAGGCTAACAGGGCTATGCTTACCAGCATCAAATGGGGATGTGAGGATGTATAAATTATATTTTTTACAGTTGTTTAAGATTTTATGCCATTGTCATGGCAACAATATTGTTAAATTAGATGTAATTTTAAGCAGAAAAAAATCTGATGTTTTTTTTTTTTTTTATGTGATGTTAATATGCAGTATCTTTGTATTATTTTTAAAACTCAAAATAGTGCTCGAACATTCTTATAAAAATCCCAGCCTAGGCTCATTGGAAAAACTTACCTCTTGCTACATTTTCGCTCAGACTCCAAAAGTGTACCTATGTATACAATACAATACAAGTTTCCAGCTGAAATGACCGCTAGTGGCAGTAAAACAGTAACAACTTTTATTCCTTTCATTTTATTCACACAAATTATAATTACAAGTGCACATTATCGATATCGAAATTTCATTTCACTTGGTTACTTGCACAATATATATGTAATGAACTCAAAACGCTTTTACCATAGCGCGTGATTTGTAATCAAATGCATTTTCATTTGTTGTTTTTTTCTGACTTAGGCCCTGTCCACACAAACTGTTTTTTATTTTTATTATATTAAAACCGTTTTTTTAAACCGCAGCTTTTTCTACGCGGTTAAGCCGTTCGTCCACACGCAAACGCAGCACCAGTTCACTGAAAACGCCTGCCAGGGTGAAGATTTTCAAAAACTCCGGTTGCAGTGTTATCGTGTAGACAGCGAAACCGGTTGTGATGTTGGCGCCTGTGTTGTTATCTCCACCTACTGGAGACATTTTCAGGCTTCTGATTGGCCAACATGGCTTTACGGTTGAGATTATGCTCTTGACAGTGCTTCATAGTATGCGTTTGCGTTTTCATGTGGACGGAGATTTTTTTTAAACGGAAGGAAAAACTTTATAAAAATACCCATGTATGTGTGGACATGGCCTTAGTAAACTTGCTCGGTAACCCACCTGGTACAGCATTACACTTGTGATGTGAAGCGCTCGGGTACAAGTCACGTGAAACACAGGTCATGATAAAACATCTCGACTAGTCTTGTTGAACCAAGCTAAAATGGCATGGTTGCTTCAGCAAATTAGTTTTTATGCCATGTTTGGATTTGTTAATACTAGGATTAGGGTAGGGTTTAGTATAGGTGTTATTTTTAAATGTGATTGAGCATTAGCACCAAGTTGCCAGTTTCAGATAAAACTGATTGCTCTTTTAGTGCCGCTCAATGAGTATTTCACTTTGAAAGTGCTGCAAAACATGCAAGAAGCAATGTCATTTTGCAGAAATGTTGCCATAGGCATGTTTTTCCAATGAGCCTCACTTCAAAAAATACATATTGTAATAGAATAGGGCTACACCACCACTTTTTGGCCCTGTCTGCTGTCTTGTGAACGCAATATGGAAGAGTGGAAAGCAGGACAATTGACTGTTCTGTGCCCATTTGATATCCTCTTTTATTCCTTCTAGGATAGCTTTGATTCTTGTTAAGCCAACATCTTGATTCTTGTTAAGCCTACATTAACTGTTCATAGGCTTCAGCGCCTTAGTCAAAGACTCTTTCCCTTGTCTAATGGGCCTTGAGAAAAGAGTAGACATGCATTTTGAGATGCTAAGTCTTTGAAAGCATCAAGGTAAAGTGCTAATAGATATAAACGGGGATCCCTCTGACAGCGGAAAGCAGGCATTCATTGGCAGCAGTGTAGATGATTGTTTAGCCTGCATGACTAGCATCTGCTAATGTGATTTTCTTAGGTGTGCGATATTGACTGCGCTCTCTGATTTAACAAATAGTATTGCAATATTTCGGGGTTTGGCTATCACTTAACTAATGCATCATCTTTGCAGTAAGCAATAAGCGTTTTGCTGATCAGGCATCATCTGTGAAATACATATTTGGCCAATGGCATATACTTGACTCAGGACTGCACGTAAGTGTCTTGAAAGCATTGTTACTGCAAGCCTCTCAACTGTCTCCATCAGTATTTGTCATGTTTATAACTGCCTCCCTTTTTCTTTTCTTTTTTCTTTTGCACCACCATCTTGATGAGAGGCATCCACCCTGTGCTTCATTCCCGTAATGGCCTCGGTTGACTGTATATCATACACTGGGTGATTTTATCTGCCACTTTGCTGTTAATGCACAGAAAGCGACTCAAATTTCATGGCTGCTGGAGTCAACCGCTGCTTTATTGTTATTAGCGTCATGCTATTGCCACCACCTCTGAATGCAATAAGCATAAAGCAGCTATTCTTCCAGGCGAACGTCAAAGGGAATGTGAGGGACAAGCTGTGCATGGTTTGTATGAAAAATGTAAGCCTGAATAGGGGATTCACATCCCTGGCATGACTGCTGCTCACCGCTGATTGAATTGGGGAAGGTTAATGCAGCCAGCCTGCAAAGTTGCACCCACTACAACATGCTTCGAGTGCACAGCTTGTTGAACAAATGTTCATTTTTCCTCATGACGTCTCATTTTTTTCAGTCAACACAGAATTCACAGTTCACCTGAATTTGATTAGCTGACCCCACAGTTTGTTTATGTTACGTTTCCGAGGTCGATCGGTGTTCCGAGTCAGCTCCCAGTTCCACCACGGTTCATAGAGCAGGGCCGTGTAAACAGCTGGCTTGTATTCGGTAATTCGATTTGAAATCTACTGTCATAAATTTAATTTGATGATAGTAATGTGATATTCCTTCCTCAATTAATTTAATTTGCTTGCTGTTGATTTGCTATTCACTAGAGGATTTTTTCTTCCTCAACTTCACTTTTCCTTTCCATCACCCTTGTAAATCTTAATTTCCTTTTTTAACTTGTTAAAATTAATTGTCTGTTTAATTTCAGCAAAGTTGTATGTTTAAATAACCTGAGTGGTAAACATTATTTACTTTTTTGGCCTTTCCTACAGTGCTTTACAGGTTACAGAAACAACTATGTAACAGTAATTAATATTAGGGCTGGATAAAATGTTTGATTTTTCATGTAACGCAGTGTAGTCCGATTCACAAACCGATGACTCTTTTGAGTTATTTGTTCACTTTAATGAATCATTCAAACAAACGCACTAACTTTGAATTAGTCTAATGAATTGTTCATTGAATGAACTCACTTAATTTAGTTGTTACTGTATCAACATGAAGTTATCCTTACTTCTGATGATGTAATTTTTTAATATATTACAGGATGGATAGTCAGAATATTATGTGTGTAATATTATTATTTATGTTTTAAATTATTCCAGCACAGGATCAAAGGTATCAAAAATATGGAATACTGAATATACAGTATATAAATAAAAACTACTATGTACTTGCATCAAAAAATAAGTAAAATGTACTTAGTGTTCATATTGTATTTGGTTAAGGTGCAAGGAATGGGTCAACAGTGTAAG
>NW_015631049.1:3278906-3280022 GCF_001515625.1 Sinocyclocheilus rhinocerous | reverse complement strand
GGAAATTAAGTATCAAAATATTAGATACCTTAAAAAACCTGAATAAATAGTAAATAAACATTTTCTAACAAAAAGTGCAAAGTAACAAGTAGAAAAAAAGAAAAATGCACAAAGAACTTGTATGGAGATTTTTCCATCAACAGATTTGTCCCTGACTTTCTTTTCTCTAAGGGTGCACACTATTGCTGAGAAACACAATCACTACTTAGTAGTCAGATGTCCATATGCACAAAGGCACAGATCCTTAAACAAGACCATATCTGCAGATTAAACTTCTTTTGTAGAAGCATTTTTTAAATTTGAACTAGCACCTCATGACTACACCACGTTATGTACGAGAAGCTGCAAGACACAGGCGCAAGTGGAATGTACAAAACATGGTGACTTTAATTTTTAAGCAAATATAGTGGGCGATATATTGCGTCACCAAAAACTATTGCGGTCATGTACATATATTGCGCGATAAGTCGATATATTGATTATTGCGACAGGCCTAACAACATTTAAACACTGTATGACATACTGTAACTGCAAATATTGTAATACTTAATTATATAATTAATTTCATCCTCGCATGACTGAACACTGTGCATGGAGTGTCAAATGTAGTGATTGTATTACTTCCGCAGCGGAAGGCAAACAGTAGCTTTATTCGCGATACAAATGTATATTTAACACTAGACCAAAGTATTATATCGCGGACACGAAACCTCCGTTTTCCATCTGAGGTCCCTGACGTTGATAATAAAATGGATTTACTTACGTAAAAAATGGAGGAAAGTTATACTGCCAGGGCCACTCAAAACTCATCGCAGATTTGTACTCGTTCTGTTGATGTGCGGCTCCGCGGGAATCTACTTCCGCTCTGCTGGAGTTGTTGGAAACACCCGTCAAATTAAAAGTCTCTTGAGAAATCGCGACTCTTTTTTTCAAAGCGACAAATAATATAAGCAGATACAAACAATACAATGTACAAAATGTACAATACAAAATACCACATTTTATTTGAGCACAAGAATAGTCAGTATAGTATTTTTTTTTTTTTTTTTACAAATAGCTAAATTAATTACGTTTCATATGCAATTTAAAAAAATATATATAGAAAAAAACTCGTAT
>NW_015631049.1:3241746-3278667 GCF_001515625.1 Sinocyclocheilus rhinocerous | reverse complement strand
AAGGGTGCACACTATTGCTGAGAGTCACAATCACAACTTAGTAGTCAGATGTCCATATGCACAAAGGCACAGATCCTTAAACAAGACCATATCTGCAGATTAAACTTCTTTTGTAGAAGCATTTTTTAAATTTGAACTAGCACCTCATGACTACACCACGTTATGTACGAGAAGCTGCAAGACACAGGCGCAAGTGGAATGTACAAAACATGGTGACTTTAATTTTTAAGTAAATATAATGGGAGATATATTGCGTCACCAAAAATTATTGAGGCCATGTACATATATATAAGTCGATATATTGATTATTGCGACAGGCCTACGTGAATGTATGGAAATGTCTGCCTGTGCATAAATACAATGTGCGATCAGTGCGTCAAGAGCACTCATACACGCATTGTTATAACGGACTCACGCGTGCTTACTGTACGTCACCGCAATCGTCTTTACCTTGATTGCAGTATTCATCCATCAAAACTTTACTAGCGAGACTGGTTATCAAGTCGAGAAAACGTAGTTTGCGTCTCATCTACAGTGGTGGGATGTGTTGACAATCCGTTCAGTCTGTACTTCATACAAGCGCGCGACGTGTTAGGGCTCGCGCTCTTCACAGACAATCACAGAATATGACAGATCTCATGTTTAAAAGCGAAACACACTGGAATGAATAATTCACTGAAAACGCAACACGAGTCTCTGTTCTCTCTGCAATCTCTGTTGTAATCAGCCTGGTTTCCTTTATATTAGCGCTGATTTGGACGGATTTTTGAATGCATTCGCTTACTCATCACTGGACTGAAAACAACTTTCCTGGAGTTTAGCAGTTTAAAATGATCTGATCTCAAGCAGAGAAGCAACATTGGGTTAAAGGGTTAGAATAGAAATTGTGCTTCAATAATTTTGCGCTAATCGCGTTAAGGATTGTAAAATTAATAGCATGCATTAACGATGACAGCCCTAATTTATATATATAATATAAATCAAATTTATATATATATATATATATATATATATATATATATATATTCTGTGTTGATTATTTTATATGCTATTAAATTAAATAGCAATTGGCCCTTCGCCAGGAGTTTGACTGATAGGCAGTCTGACCAATCATAACACTGAATCTGCCATTTTTTCCGACAAACAAACCAGACGGGAGAGTAGATTAACGTCGGTGGACTTGAACTTGAAAAATGGTGTCTTTCCGCGGTTGAAAAAGATACATGATGAAAAAGATGATGTTCATTCATGTTTATTTTGTGCTACTAGTAAAGAGGAAGAGATGATCGGTTCACGTGCCGCTTGAACTGAGGCGCTGCAGTGATCTGTCACAACACATTAAAAAGCCACAAAACGGTATTAATTGTTTGAATTTCTTTAAAAAATGACAAAATTTGAAAGCTGAGACTTTGTTTCATACCAAAAGTAACCTGCTCTGTCTTGTCTGTCGGCAATCAGTGTCCTCTTTGCTCCACCATGTATTTTTCACTGTGTGAGAACATAATGTGTGGCGTGAGAGCGCCATGGCTTGTCGGACATAGCAACAGTAACTAAGGGGGCAGGTCTTTGCGAAGGGTCAATTAAGCTGCAGCCAACTTTTTAAATTATTTTTGTATTTTTGTAATGTACGAAGTTAAAAGTTAATAATTTACAATGATAGCTGATTTCTTTCCGATCAGTATTAATTCAAGCAGTTGTGATTTAAAATCAAAATGAATCAGGAAATTTGTACTGATACCCTGCACTAATTAATAAATTCAAGAAAAAAATACATTTTTTTACAACAAATCTTTCTCTGTCCATCCATGTAATGTTTTTTTTTTCCACAGTTGTTTTGCAATAGAAAAAAAAGAGGTGATCTGGTCATAGATTTTGAGCGCCAACTGATTTAACAGTATTGACATAGTGACCGCTGCTTAGCTGAAAAGACTCAAATTGCCCATCAGAAATCAGCCCTGTGCTAATGCAGCCTCCAGTGTAACCACGCCGTTGTTTTCCTGCTCTTAAACCTTCCACTGTTTTTCTTCTTCTTTTTTCCATCCCTTGCTTTTCCTCAAGGGGGCTTATTATACACTTCTGGAGCTCTATGAGGAGGCAGGGAATCTCTCAGTAGGAAGCCTGAAAGCCCAGTTTGTGGCTGGGGTAAGTCAGCAGGAGCATCTGCTGCCCGCGGCTGGGTTGGAGCTCTGACGCGTGGGTCTGGAGAACTATTTCGGAGCCGCTGTAGTTCAGATGAATGCCAGCAGATTAACATATCTAACATGTTGGAGGAAGGCAGGGCTGTTGGATGAAAAACCCCCCAGAAATGATTGTGTCCACATTCAGATCTACAAGCGTGAAATGCAGCAGCATATGGTAGGCGAAGGGGACACATGTACTACAGCCAGAAAAATCACACTCGATTTTCCCGTTCTTTGACTTTCCCGTTTCTGCCTCTCTGTCTTTTCAACTGATTATGTCCTTCTTTCTGTTTCTTTCTTCCTGTTTCACTCTGCCTCTTCCCCTCATTTGTGTCAAACGTGCATGCAAAGTGGCTTATGCAAATACTCATGTACACAAGCATGTAAAACCATATGGATCTCTCATAGTACGATAAGAGATGGCACACAGCACGTACCCCACGCACACACGCTTGCCTGCACAAAGAGAAAGATTTATTTCTCCGTTCCCCTCCCCTTTTTCCTCTCTTCCTGGCCTGACACAGCCCTTGGATCTATTCCCAGAGCTGACCCCTTAGTGGGGACATTGATGTAGGCTTGCTAATGATGAGAAATGGAACCATAATGCTCGCTGTTAAACCTCGGGGGCGCACAACAAATGTGCTTCCGAGACCCGGCATTTGTCTCTGAATAGATTAGATCCTAGCTGTGGTAACCTTATATTTAATCTCTCTACCTCTCTCACTACCTCCCTCTCTCCCTTCGCTGGGCCAGTAGCTGTTCCTCATGATAAATAATACTTTATCATCCTCTGCCGCAGGCGCATCCGGACTGCTTTAACTGTTGCCATTCCAGAATAACAATGCGATGCTTTTGTCTTTACGTGTGTCATAATTTAACCGCACATGGGATGACGACGCCGGATCTTTAGCGTTTCGTTCCACATTTACATGCCATGCAAGTCCCATGAGCATTTTACCTGGGCGTCCAATTTGGATGTTCTCTGTATGGAATGATAGCATTCCAGCCGATATGAATAATGTGAAGAATTTAGAACACATGCTGTTCAATTTAGTCCGCCTCGTTGTCTTGTTAGTGCGTCTCCTGCGTTCAGTAGGAAAATGAGAGCAAGTTATATTAAGTCTCTCTGAGGAGGTTTTTTTTCCATCCAATCAGTGTGAACAGCTTTTTTTTGTGACATTGTTCTGAAAGCTCTCAGAAAGCGAGATCATATCCTTGTTATTCTCCTCAGAAAAAAAAAAGAGCGGCAACGACACGGAAATCTGATAAATTGGCGCCACAACATATTAAATTATCAATGCACATGAAAAATTCATTCTAGAATGCCTTTCACACTTTCTGAGTCAGTGCGCAATTTACTTTTATCTTGTTAAGGCAGGGAAATTTTATTATGGAAAAATAATGCCACTGTTTTTTTTTTTCCTCCCTAGACTCTCTCTTTCGCTCCCAGTTTCTCTCTCTGATCCATTTTAAATGGTTGCAGTAATGGTGCAGAAAAATAGGCTGAAAATGAGAAATCGCTCATGAGTAGTTATAAATATTCATGTGAACGATAACTATGTTAGGCTGCATTTCTGAGTTCTTCTGTTGTGAAAGTCTGTCCCCACCACAAAAACATCTTATCATGATGATTCTTGGTTAGTCTCAAAGTTCCTCCAAAGTTCTGAAAGGCCGTGGTTCTAGAATGTTTACGTTTCCAAATTCCGTACTTGTTGAATGTGCATTTCTTACGAAACATGATTGGTGGAATGTGCAGTATAATCGTGTGCAGTCTTGAGCCAGACCGAACGACTTCAAAAGGCATAATTTTGCTGCCATGTGGTCAAACACTAACCAATGATTAAAGAAAATTTGTGTAAGCGCTTTGATAAATCCCTTCCTTTATTTGCTGAACAGAAATTTAGAATGGCTTGTTTCATGAAACTTCAGATGCTGATTTGAGTGATTTATAGCCACAATTTTAAATCACACTGTGTGTGGGGCATGTATTTCTTCTAAATAATAATGTGGTTGTAATATATGTTTAACGGCCTTTCTTAATAACAAATTTCCAGCAAGTCTTTCCAAATACACATACAGTATCCAATCCACTCATTTATCTTTACTAAATGACTCTGTCACAAGCAAAAACCATGTAAAGTAGATGCAAAGATGTTTGGGAGCGTCCAAAAATGGCCAAGTTTTTCTCATCTGTCCCTTTTTTTTTTTTTTTGATAAGTAAAAATGAGTGTCAGGAGGTTAAGAATGAGGACAGATTATTTGTACATGAACATGATTTTGTCATTAAGGTAATGTTATTTCAAAACCTTATGCTGTTTATTGTTTTTAGTGCAACACAAAAGGAAAAAAAAAATCATGCTCTTTCCTTTCCAAATGTTGACAATAATAGTGTCCGTGTGTAAAGCTCCAAAAAAGATAAAAAACACCTTAAAAGTAGCTAATATGACTATACCGTATATAAGCCATATCTGTGGGATTTACGTAATGAAATGCCCTCTAGTGACCTGTTAATGTGCAGCTGGATTTGAACTTGTGAACCGAATCAGTCTGATTCTTAAACGCATTGTTCTTCTGAGGCTCTGAGCTGTTTTTTTTTTCTTTTTCCCTTCTTCATCTTTTTTTCTCTAGTGAACCAGTTGATTCATTTCACAAGTCTGACTGATCTGAGTTCTTGTCACCTGGAGGCCAAGAATATTAATGAATAACAACATCAAATTCAGTCTGTTTTTCACGGAAAGCTATTGTATGCCTTTCAAGGACTTGGAATGAAGATTTGTGTTTTTTGTGTGTTTTTTTTTTTAAGCGTAGCAGATGTGCTCACTATGAATTCATATGGGAAAAAAAGCAATGTGACATTTCTCCTTTTGTGTTCAACAGAAGAAAGAAAGTCATATGATTTGGAATGACATTGGGGTGAGTAAATAATGACAGATTTTTCATTTTTGGTGAACTATGCCTTTAAATCTCCCTCATTTATGCTGATCTGCCATGTTTGGTGATGCAAATTGCTGTAACTTGCCCAAGGTGTTCCATCATCAGAGGCAACAACCAATATTGGGTTGTTAAGCCTGAGGATGAGATGCCCAATGAGGCCTGCGCTCTCTCTAACTCTCTGTCTCTCTCTCGGTTGAGCTCTGACAGATGAATCTACAGGGAAAGATAGCTGAAAGGCAACCTGAGGCAACTGGAGCGTCTTTCTCTCTCTCTCTGCCTTTTTTCTCACTCTCCCCATCTCTATGCCTAGCTTGGTCGCTCCTCTTCCTTTTCTGTTTTTGTCTTTATATCATCTGATGGAGCTTTTGTTGCAAACCAGCTTGCACTGTCGGATTGTTCTTTCAAGCTTTACATGACTTTGAATTTCCAGTTCTGTCCTTCATTCTGTAGATCTTCTCTACCCATGATAATAGCTAGCCGGAGGAAAGTTGAAATTGTTCTTCTGTCATCAGATTTGCCTAGTAGCAAAAGCGGGATCTATAGACTGATTTTCCAAGAGTTCCCTTGGCAAAGTGAAAACCTATTACTGTCGACATATGGCACATCTGCGGTGCTAAACTAAAATTCAGTTTGTCTCATTGCTAAGTTTAGTGCCATAACATTTTGTATCTTCATAAACATATTCTGTGCAGGGTTCTTCAGAGATGATATTTCAGTGATTCAGAACAATGATTATTTGTTGTACAAGTTTGTAAATAATGTGTTTATCCATGCATTGTCCTCCCTTGCTTGACTCAAAGGCCTCAAGCTGTTGTTGGTACTTTTTTTTTTTAGGAATTATATTTGCATGATACTGTCTGTAGCCATTTACAAGATTTGATTTGATTTTCTTATAGCAATAAACCAATAAAGATAAAATATAATATGACAATTGTTACATTCGGAGGACCTCAGATGTACCTCATTCATGATCTCTCAGTTGTCTTCTGTTGGTTGTAAGTGTATGCGTGTCTCCATCCCATGTTCTGTTTTTCTCTGAATGCCTGATGGTTTTAATAGGAAGTGTGTAGGAAAGGGGATGACCTATAATCACAATCAGCTGGTAAATAATTACAAGCTGTGCATTCCATGCAAAAACTTCCTAGAAGCACCACAGACATTGAATGCTTTATGGAGCAGGCTACACTATTTAGCCACTGGTCAAAGCAAAACAAGAACGTTGGTTAGTTTGCAACACTGTTTTAGCGTTTAAAAGATGCCATTCATTCGGTTTTCATTAAAGCCAGCCGCAGCTTAAATCCCTTGGAGATAAAATTGCTTTGATTCAGTCAAGCTGTATTACATTGTCTGCAGAGTTTATAGGTCAAGCCCTCAATAAAACACAAGATGTTCAGTTATTTCTGATTTGTGTCCTTTACGCCATTTATTTGATTTGACTGCCAAGCAAATTTGATCTCACAGAATTGACCCACTTGTGGATTAGATTCAGACTTATCATCCTTTTCAAACACAGATTCAGAAACTGTGGGAACCCGTTTCATCTAATCTAGTTGTGATAAGATGAAATTGTCGCAAAGGTGACATCTCAGTAACTGGGATTTTGTGTGAAAATTTCAATTGCACAATTTCTTGTTTTCTGCAGTAGTCTTTTTTTTATTTTATGTTCAAAAAATGTCTTTTTTTATAATAGCTGTTGGATGAACTAAGTGAATAAAATCGCATTGGGATATACCGAGGCAAAGATTGAAAAGAAAGAGAGATTTGAAATTAAAGTATGTTGTTGTAGGGCAATTTGTCAAGTGATTTGTATTGTAATTTTGTAGAATTTATTAGGTCTAACTATAATTTCTTTTGGACCAAACCACAGTAAAGGTTTAATAACCCTATGAATATGTTTGTGAACAGCTCACAAAACATTTTGGCATCTAGGGTATGGAAAAGTTTAGGAGAAAATGTGGTAATTTTTACATTTGACATTTATAAATGTCTGCTAGAGTGAGATTGCATTCTTTTAAAAGAAAATCCGCCTGGTATGATTTAAACTCCGCCTCTCATACATCGATTGCTTTGGTCTTGTCCTGTGCATGTTTTTTTTTAACACACCCAGCGGAGTGGCCGCTTGAAGCGCACTTCAGCTCGCGCTCACTGAACACTCGCTCCCGTATGTGCCTGGAGAGCCTCGCGCAAAGGAGGCGCCGGACGCGCTCAATTCGTGTGGAGACTTTTAAAACCTTCCAGATACGTCGAAAATAAATGGATTCGCTCACTTCGTCGATATAAACGAGATTATCAAGTGCTCAGATCCATGGAATGTTGTTCTGCGGTGTTCTTGCCTGTGAAATCGAGCGGTACTTCTGCTGGGAATCTATTGTTAATGATCTGTCATAGGAGCTTACGCGACTTGGGATTCATATCTGTCGCCTTCACCTTCCCTTTGACTAAAAACCTGATTCTTTTCACCTGAGTGAGGAATGTATGACTCATTGCTGAACAGATATCAGTCTGTCTGATCTGTCGTTGAAAATATCCTCCGCTTCTGACAGCTTTCGCCACCGCAGTCGTTAAAAACGTTCCTCTGAAGATTTATTGTTGGGACAGGTTCGTAATTCTTGTCCGCCTTCGGTCGGTAGAGATCTACGGGAGCTCGGCGAAAGAAATCTGCCTTAGCTTTCATAAGGCATATGCTGGATGTAACGGAATTGCATTGTATTAGACACCTTTCGCAAAATCGGTTCGAGTATTTTTCCCCGATGGAAGCGAATCTAATATAGAATTCGGTAAGATGTTTAATGAATGCTTCTGAAACCTTGTTATGTTTTGCGGGCAATAATTTGATAAACGCAGTGTTTTTTTAATGCTTTTTTTAATAAGAAAAGAGGGGGAAAGACAAATGAAAACCTCACTGCTAGTGTCTGAAGTCTTATGAATAAGGTTTTACTTGAGGTGTTTTTTCCCCCTCAAGCATTGGTATCACAAGCAATTTATTACGTGAAGTCATTGTGTTTTATTCGGTTTAATGCCATTTTTGTGTGTGTATGCACTTTGTTGTGTTTTTATTCAGCACCAAATGATAAGCATTTGAACATCTGAAATCTTTCTTTCACATTTGTCAGTGTCTGGCTTTTTGTATTGAGATTCTTTTTTTCTTTACTTAATTTGTTGCTCTGGCTTTGCATATGGGTCAATGACGTGATGCTTATTTTTGTCTATATCTATTCAATTTTTCAATAATTAATACTTTAAAATGAAAAACACAAAAACGACTTCAATACACATTTTCTATGATATGATATGTTTTCAGTTTCTGAATTAAAATTATTTTTGCCATATTTAGTAGGGTTTTTTTGTAAAAAAAAAATGTCTAGGTGGTGTAACCATCCGAGAATATCTTTATTATTTTTTAAAAAGTCTGAAAAACTTAGTTTGGCATAATCTTTTATTGTTATTTCTTAAAAATAAATAAATAAATAAATATGAAGAAAAAATAATAGGCAGTTATGCAGTTTAAAGTATTAATATTTTAAAATGTTGGTTCGCCAAATCCATGTGCTATTACCAACCTGCAGGAAGCCATTTTGTTGTCATGTGACAAGAAAATTGTAAAATGATAATTGACCCCTTTAAACCCTGACAATTGTTTCAAGGTCATTGAGTTTAATGAAAATATCACATTTGTTCAGGTCAAATAGACTAACTCAGAAATTACATTGTTTTTTACAAGTAATGAAATTGAATTATTATTTCCAATAAATAAATAAATAAAATAAAATACCTTAAAAATGTTGAAAACATTGCTTAAGTTAAGTTGTGTACACAGAGTACTTCAG
Organism: Sinocyclocheilus rhinocerous; assembly: GCF_001515625.1. Taxonomy (NCBI): domain Eukaryota; kingdom Metazoa; phylum Chordata; class Actinopteri; order Cypriniformes; family Cyprinidae; genus Sinocyclocheilus; species Sinocyclocheilus rhinocerous. The sequence continues at coordinate 3,269,726 of NW_015631049.1, read as the reverse complement.
TAGTTTTTACTTGGTTACACCACTTGATTTTTATAGGCATGAAGTCAGTATTTCTGTTGAAAATGGTATAAGCGTTTGTTTAATGTATGAATCCACAATACAAATATGACATTTCTAATAACTTTTCATCTACTTTTTATTATTCTCCTTTTATTGTCATTGACCCACTGACATTCTTTCTTTCTGTTTATTACACATATGGTGTACATTTGTGAAGCTCTGGCATTGTATATTGAGTTGCATTCATTTCATATTACATAGGATATCTAGACTCTGCCTAATCAGCTGTTCAAGGTTACCCATAAATCCTTTGCATATAAGCTGCGCCTTGAGTGTTTGTGCTTCCTGAGCCTGCCATTTTAATGTCAAAACTACCTATACCAATTGTTATAGCTGGCTACATATGTGGATAGGAATTTTGGACATGGAACCAAATATGAAAGAGCTTGCATTTTAGTTTATTTCAAGTTAAAAGAATGCGTGAAACATCACTGACTTGCATACGGTGATGTAAACAGCTTGCCTCAGGCTGGGTAGAACATAGATCAGAGATTGTGGTGGTTTGTTGTCTGTCTGTATTAGCACTTTGAATGAAATTTGCATAAAGGATTTGCATTGAGACCATTTTAAGATACTCGTCACCACCTTCACAAATCATTTTTATGGCTCGCACTGCATCATTTTACATTGCGGGTGCTTCGTGTGTTGATATATGATAATTATATGTTACTCGCGTTACATAATATTTTATGAATGCACAGTTAATGCAGCAAATTGATTGCCGCATTGCTCAGCTTTATGATGTAAAGCTTTTACACTCAGAAGTTAGAAGTGGATACAGACTACTGTACCTAATTCACATGAGCGTTCCTCCTCTCTGAACTGTCAGGGACTGGGTCAGGTGGCTGTGAGGTCCTAGAATTCACTTGGGTAAGAGCACATATGTTACCTTGGTGGTTGATGAGTGAATATGTAGATTTTTGCCTGAATGATTTATACTCTGATTTCTACTTTCATTACACCATGTAGCAAGTCATTCATAGACTCTTTGCGATATGAAATAACAGTAAGTGAAGCAGAATTATGGTGAGTGTTAAAAGGGCGCCCGTTCACCTTCACCTTCCTCTCCCTCTCCGATAAGTCAAATGTATAATAATTCTTCATTTTTTCCCGTGGCCAGAGGCTAATCTTTAATCTTGTGCAGATGCAGCTCTGGAATTAGCTTGCAAACGCTCCCTCGTTCGGATCTTCAAACCCTCCACTTATCAGGCGCGGAGAGCTGATATGGTGGAGGCCTGGCTCGGCAGTCCTGATAAGAGGGTGAGGAAAAATCTGCCAGCTATTTGTAATATAAGAGTCGAGGCAGATCACAGCCTAGCCTGATATGACAGACCTTCCGGCACGAAGTTAACATCTTGAGTCATCTTAGTCCGTGGAGAAATAAATGGAGTTTTGTAAGAGTAAGACGTGATAAAGGTAGACAAGCGCGGAGCAGGAAAGGGAAATGTGTGTTTGTGCCTAATCTCCATAGTGACTTGATTTATTCGACTGTAAAGTGGATTCATTAATGTTGGTGATAAGGGCGGTTTTTTTTCTTTCTTGAATGTTAATGTTGTCAAGGGTGTTACTGTGTACATTAGCTATCATATTAGATAAACTATCGTGAATTTTAATAATGTATTATTCCGATAAGGATATGAAATACTTTTTTAAAATTATTATTATTATACTATTTCTCTAGAAATATAGCAATATTTCTGTGATCATTTTGAAATCTTCAATCGACCCACTAGAAATTGCTTAGAAACTTGTTTTGCTAAGATTTTGCTGTTAGTTGTGACTTTAGATGCCAGGCAAACACAATTTATTTTGCAGTATTTTTATATCTAGCTTGTTCAAATTGGAGAAATAATTGCTTATAAATTTTTTTATTTATTTTATTTTATTATTTGCTTATTTTTTTCTCTAGCAATAGGTTATTTTTCTGTGAGGCTATATTCTTTTTTTTTTTTTTCTTTTTTTTATAGAATGTGACCTTTCCTATGTGTAAAATGCGTTGAGTTTTGAGATCGCCAGACAATGGACTGCCATAACAATATAGCCCATTTTTCACCTTTTTTCTCTTTTCCCCCACATCTCATCACTTTACTCTTGGTAAAGCCATCTAAGCTTTGTAATGTCCCATCCTCTTTTTTTTTTCTGCTAAATGTCAAACGCTCACACAAGCACACAACAGCAACATGCCAAGGCCTTTTAAATACCTCCAGGTATTGCTGAAGTCATAGGTCAGTGACTCACTGGCTGGGTGAGCTGGATTTCAAGCTGGCTGCACACAGCGGATGCAGCTGAACGGGGCCCGGTGCACACGACACACTGTGTTTCTCTTCCACGGAGACGCTAAAGCTGGATGTCAGGGAGTTATCCTCTCTGCTTGGGTCACGCTGACCGGCTGTGCTGCTGCTGTTGTTTTGTCATAGCCTTGCAGATTAACCACAGCCACTACACTTCAAACACGGAGGCAGGCGGATGAATAATTCCGAGACCCCGCTCTTTAATCTTGTGTGATCCCGTTCCAATTAGCCATTGTGTACGGGTGCATAGAGCCTTGCTTTTTTGTGCAATAAAAGAATGGCACACCAAAGGCGTCCTGTCTCTTTTGTGCAGGGTGTCTCATTCTCTACCTTCAATGTGTTTCATGTGGAGTGTATGTTGAGTGTAGGTGGGTCCATGTGAATGTGAAGGTGGGTCTATTTGCAGGCCTGATAGAGTTTCTAGATTCTTGAGTGAGTATTGAGATTTAGACTGACTCTAGAACAAATTAAGTTTTTATTTGTCCCAAATGTGGCCTTTTCCTGCATTCCTCAGCGCTGTGCTTTCCGGTCAGGCACTTGTGTGTCTTTTGTCACCTTTATAGCTCATAATTAAATGTGCCTGCCTTGTGTGATGTGGGAAATTATGGAAGCTCACAACCCAGACATGCTATTTACCAGCTGTTCTTTCTCTCTAATAATAGAGGAAAGAGACTGAAGTGTAACAGTCCACGCCACCTGAGAGAAGTGCCAAGAAGTCTAAATTCACAGTTACTCTTTGAGAAATTAATTGCTGGAGCTACTTAAAACTCTTAAAACTAAAAGATTTGTATTGGTTTTGATGGTTCCATGAAGAACCTTTAGCATCCATGGGACCTTTTCATTGGACAAAAGGTTCTATAGATTATTAAAATGTTTTTTCCACAAAAAAATTTTTCATTTTAAGAACTGTTTACTGAAAGGTTCTTTTGAGGATTCAGCTATTGCATCGCTATTAAAACCCCCTCGGTACATTTATTTATAAGAGTGAAGGTGCTGTTTTTTTTTTTTACTTATCTCAGACCTTTAGGATGTTAATAGTGTAGTTAAGTACACCTAGCAATAATGTAACTTGTGAATTTTGATTAAGCTGACATGAAAATGCCACCTAGGAACTGCTTACTAACAAAACCCATTTTAATATTTTTGCCATTGTGTCAGTAATTAAGGTTTTGGTGTTTGTTGTGACTTTTAGATCCCAAGCAAACAACTGAACTGTATTTTGCAATTTTTATATCTAAGGCTCTTCTGGTTTAAATGTGGCTGATAAAGTAGACTGAAACAAAGTCCTTTATATGAAAGTGTTCCAGGACGTTTTGTGAAAAATGGCACTCTCTTAGCTGGAGGTCTCTGTGGCTTTTACAGATGCTAAATCAGATGTGCAGTGATTGTTTCAGATTTACCGACTTCCCTTCTTTTCAGGGCATCTGCGCTCTACCATTCACTGCTCTCATATTTCCTTTTAAGCCCTTTCACTGGCACTGGATTAAATCCTTGGTTAATCTGGTCCCTTAGCCGCTTTCTCTCCTTTCTAAGCAGATTTGCACAGGGAGGTTTCATTAGGTGTTTTTCTTTTCTTCCTGGGATGTGTAAAATATATGGCGGGTGTCTGCCAGGGCAAGGAGAGTAAGAAATGAGAGATGAATGAAGATGAAGACAGAAGACGCAGAAGAGAGGGAAAGAAGAGAAGGTTGAAGATGGCGAAAGGGCAAAGAGAACGCGAAAAGCAGAAGGGGAGGGCGAACGAAAGATGGCCAACATTAAAACCATAAGGCCTCTTTGTTAGTGTGGGGCTGACAAGCTGCCGTTCACATTAGGGTAATTAACACCGCCACAGATTGCACAACAGCTGTGCAGTTTAGCACTGTGGCAACATCAGAGAGCTGAGAGAGAGCCTGTGCACACAGTGGCCTGTGCAGGGATAGTTAGACTACCACTATTTAGATAGGTGCTCAAACCACGCTCCGTAGTACGTGACGTCCGCCAAGCTCTGTGTGCAGAAAAGCTTGGCTCGGAAAGCTGCTAGCTATTTGCGTAATAGGTGTTGCTGCCTATAAATTTTACTTTACGAAGTTTAGTAGCCATCTAGTCTACATTGTAGATAATACTCTGAGCTACACTCTTAAAAATAAAGGTTCTTTAATGCATCTCACGGTGATTCAAAACCAGGAAATATCAGGGAATTTTAGGCATGGAAATGAATACAATTGTAGAAATCATTTAGACAGACTTTTTTCTCTATTCATGCTTGATCTGTTCTTGAATATTGAATTTACAGATAAATGGCGCCATCTGGTAAGTCTTTAAAAATAACACCCAACAATGCCATTGTTTACAGGTAATGTTATAATATTTTAATTATTGTAATATTTTAGTTGTATTTAATGTATTTTAATGTGTTGCTATTATGCAATGCTGTAATAGTTTTGTACTGATCAAATTGAGAGGTTATTAATGAAGGTATTATTATATTGTATTGGATTAAGGTAATATTGTAATAGAAATAAAACAATTAAAAATTGGTTAGGCATTTTGGTTTTCCAGTACTTAAAATACAAACAAAAATAATCAGTATTGATAGTGTCATAAAAACAATATTGATAGATTTCTAGCAAATTAAGAGTTGTTTGTGTTTTTTTTTCTACCCCGCTGAGAAATTTTTCTACCATTTTTTTTTTTACCTTTTTATTTAGTTTTTAAGTTGTTTTTATGAATCTTTAGACTTTTTGAAGTTATTTTGGATTGTTCAGATCAGTATGTTGGTTTCTGGTTTTTGAGAGAACTAGAGAAGAAACAGATCTTTTTATCATCAAAATATTGTAACTTTTATTTTTAAGACTGTACAGAATAAAACTATATTAAGAAATTGATACCGTGTGCTGTTTAGAGAAACACAGCATAAGTTTGCCCTTGAAGAACATATGTATTTTGTTAGCTATATATATATAATTTCATTGTATTGCGCCTTAAGGGGTTGAGAAGGTAGATTCTGGAAATCCCCAACTCACAGCCTCATGTGATCTGAAGAGTTTAGCAGCTCTTCGGAACTGTGTTCGCCCGAAGAGTGGACTGTTGGCACGGCTTTGGACTTACTTCATGTAATTTCAGTGCCCTGTCATCTAGCTTGTCTTGGCAAATTTCTGGTCTTGCTCCCACAAAAACAAATTATATGTAAAAACTCCAACGGCCTGTTCATGTTTCTGTTTCTTTTTGATTATATTTAATGTTTACTGTTTTCATTTTCGAGCTCCCTGTGTTTATCCATCCTGTTTTTCCTGGGTACCGATGCCCAACATCTGGATATGGGAAATGTGTGCATGCCAGGAAAATGTTCCTCCACAAATGCGCATTGATTATTGGTGAATTAAACAGTACTGTAAATGTTGCATGAGGGCTTGTTAGGCTGTTTCCCTGTAAACCAATCAAAACCAATGCTTCTCTAATGTGTGGAATGTTGTCAGAACTGTCAGATTTTGCTTCACGCTTCCACGCGTGTTCTTTCAACATGACATCCGGAACACTGTGCAGAATTCCAAAGCCACATGTAAGAAGTTTTCTGTTTCATACTAGAGCAGAAACAAAAGCTTTATTGAATTAAATGACCTGTACTAGAGTGCTTTTTGATTGTTCCATTAGATAAGCCAAACATTGAGATGATGAATTATAGATAGATTACTAATGAAAAACTCAACTTTCAATTGTGCGTGCACATACTTCCTATGCTGCTCTCTGCAGGGTTATCTTGTTAAATTTCAGCGAGGGAGTGCTGACATTAAGAGACGAGATAGACATTTCTGTCCACCCCCTCTCCGTACTCCGGGTGCAGAGTGCGGCAGTAATAATCCAACAAGTGACAGCTAGCTATAATGGGATATAATGGGCCTCGTTCTATCCGACTCCACAGGGGGAACTTCTGTTATGCTCTGATTACCCGCAGGGAGCTTTCGGTCATAACTCACAAGGTGCCTGTTCACCATCAGCTGAGGGGATAGTAAAGAGTGAGAGAGAGGGGTGATTCTTAGAGTATTTCTGTCAGTTGTCCTCTTCCTGGTATTTGTTTGATCTAGTGAGATTTCCTCAGCGCAGCTCTGGCTGGGTGATATACAGCCTCCAGGTGGGTGGGTTCAAGGCCTGGGTCCGGGTGTGTTTTGATGTGTCTGGCCGGCGTTCAAGGTGCATGTGTCTGCTATGAGGATAATATAGCATGACTGAGGGAAAGGGCCAGGCCTGAGGTGATGATAGTTTGCCATTGGTCACAGATTTTAGGAGCATGGATGCTGTTTTATGGTTAGGTTTTTGGATGCGTTTCACATTTATGTGACATCATTGTTCTTAGGTACTGCATTTAACAGTTAAAATTTATTTTTAAAGGGGTTATATGATGCTGCTAAAAAGAACATTATTTTGTTCAACAGTTGTGCAGCCAAATATTTTTAAGTTACGCCTTCTTTCTTTGCGTGAACGTTTGGGCGGCGTTATGCAAATCTTCCCAAATAGTGACGTAGACATGTGGGCGTGTTAGAACGAGCCGTTTTATGTAGGCGTGGTTGACTCTTAACTTTTATAAAGAATATCTCTTTGGATTTGAGACTTTAGTCTTTGCAACTTTACAGATCTTCTTTATGCACCAAGAGCTTGTAACACTCCAAAGAGAAAGGAAAAATTTAAATCGCATCATATGACCCCTTTAAGAAAATGTGAGTGCTGCTCGCTGTGCAAAACTAGGATGTAGGTGGTCTGCAGCGTGTTCCGGGTGCTTGAATTGAATTCAGAATGCATTGAAAAATATGGAACAATATTCACTTAGAAATTGCTAGTAAATTTCACAAATAACTACAAAGTAATGCCAAGTAACACATTGAATTAAACATAAATTTTTGAAGTAGAGAGACGAAAGTTTCTACATCTTGGATGGCCTGAGGTTATGTAAACTCATCTACATCTTGGATAGCAATATTTTCATTTTTGAGTGAACTATTTCTTTAAGAGCAATACAAACATGTATCACTAAGCCTGCTCTACTGGAGAACGTTCATTTATGTGAGGATTAATATCGCTTAAAAAAAAAAAAAAAAAGCATTTTGCCAAGGTGTTTTTTTTTTTTTTTTTTTTTTTGTAAAACAGACTCCAATAGTCTTTTTAATTACAACTTTGAAAATTTGGCTATTTTTTTTTAGAGTGTGCCTTTTAAATTCTAATTCAGTTGAATCACTTGAAAGTTAAATTTTTTAAGTCAAGTTTAAGATTAAATTAAAGAAAAGACAGCTTGACAGAGTTTAATATGAAAGTTTTTGTCATCAGATGAAGTTAGAAGTTTTTGTTTATCAAATTTCTGTCAATTTATAGTTCCACTTCCTGTCATTCAAACTGCAATTCAACTTTGTGTGTGCCAATTCAATATAAATTCCAGCTTCTTACATTTTTAATTTTGCACATTCCTGGTTGCTATGGTGGGGTTATGATAGTCGCTATGATCTTCTGGAGTCTTATTAAGTCTTGTTAAGACTGTCTTAAGAACTACTCTGACCAAAAGTTATGACCAGTTTGCAAATTTGTAAGACTAGCCTAAGCATTTTTGCAACCGGCCACTTGTCTTTAAATATAGTTCCATCAATATAAGATTTTTTTTTCTTTTTTGTCTGTTTTTGTCTTTTTTACTTAAGAAGGTAAAGCTTACTTCTCAACATGTCATGGTTTGAGGTATAGCCTAAAGGCTGATTTATACTTCTGCGTCGGACCTACGCCGTAGCCTTTACGCAGTAGGCTATGCGTCAGTTTTAATTTATACTTCTGCGTCGTTGTCCACGTCAACGTGCAGTACACATGCAAACCGCTAGTCAGCAGTGTCCACGGGCATGTTGCTGGTGTAACCCGCAGTACCGCGGCAAAAGCCGAAGAAGAAGTGGCTCGTCGGAGTAGCATTATAGCCGTGACGGCGGCAAATAAATATCAAATCATTAAATCATTATTTAAAACTACAAAAAGGAGACAACAACGGAACAGGAGATGATGGCATTCTTTCAATCTGCACAAGGACTTGTACCACGGCAGATCAACATTGTTTGTTGCGGACAACTACTGATGTATAATGCTATGTAGTATAATAAATGATAAGACACTTGTTCTTTGCTTTGTTTTATTTTATATAAGAAGGTGTAACATTAAAATATATTAAAGTGCACATAAACACACAAAACTCAAGTACATATGGAGGGAGGGGTTCTTGCAGACCAATCACAGCGCTTGCGGTCTGCGTAGAATTGACGTGCTGTTAGGTTTTTGGAGAGGTGCACGTCAGGCTACGGCGTATGGGTGTGCGTCTATGCGTAAGCTACGGCGTAGGTCCGACGCAGAAGTATAAATCAGCCTTAATACATGTCCTGCAGAGAATATACAGGTATCGACTCAATGTGTGTGCACAGCCAAGAACTATACAATACAAGGAAAAGGCACATGAAAACCTAAAATTCAGAGTGCTTGATGTCTTTTACAGTTCTTTTATTAAACACATCACATAAATCTCAAGACTTCTCTTACTGCCTTTCATTTATTGGAGCTTCAAATGAACCAGGTCTTCGTATGAGGTGAGGTTTGCACGTTAGGAGGCTTTATTGTAAAGTAGTTTGTTGCTCAGTAGGGAAACATATACTGTACATGCCCCCCCACCCTGGCCCGCTCCCTCCCTGCTTTTCACCGCATTTACCACTTAGTTAAATCCCCTTCTTTCTCTCTGTTAAGCTTTTAAGCAGTGTGAGGATAGAGTGGGGACTCTGGAGTCAGGGGGAGCCGCTTCCTGGCCACTGAATCTCTGCTCGCAAAAGGGTTTTTCTCTCAGTGATGCCTCGCGGTTGGATCCAGGATGATGGGTTAAGGGATTCTGGCATTCTAGGATTATCTGCCTTTTATCTCCTTGCTATTTGCCGCCAATCCCAGAAGGATGTTGAGTGGAATTCCTCAATGTCCGCAAACATGATATGCAAACAGGACTATGTCTAAACGACTCACCAATCCGATTTCTCATAGATTCACTGGGAAAGTGTGTGTCGATTGAGTCTTCGAGGATAATCCCAGTGACAAATGAAAGGAAAGGGTTTTTCCCTGTCAGGAATGTTAGCATCACCAACGCTAATCTCGCATTAGAGCTCAGGTGGGTTTCCAAGGGCCTTGGAAGTTTGCAACATGAGATTTATACGCTAGTGATATAAGCACTACAGATAAAGTGAAATGGAATGTTGTATTTGTAATTATATGGAAGCACTTATCTGCTTTTAAAACGCTATTCTAGTTTTGTCATGATGCAGGATGGTTTGTTTTATTGACCAGACATGGTTTGTGCTTATTCCATCACAGGCCTCTGTAATTAGCTGTTTAACCTTGCTTTTTCCCCAATATGAAATCAATTGACCGAATGGTGTTCTTGTACCAGGATACAAGAGAAGAGATGCAAAGAAATTACTAGTTTGGCGTTGTGCTGTTAATTGTTAGGGATGCACAATTTCAGAATTGTTTTATATATTTATTTATCTTGTTTATATACTGTTCAAAAAATTTGGGGTCAGTACAGTTTTTTTAATTAATACTTTTATTCAGCAAGGACACATTAAATTATTTAAAAATGACAGCAAAGACAATTATAATGTCACAAAATTTCAAATAAATGCTGTTCCTTTAAACTTTCTATTCATCAAAGTATGTATCTATCTATACTGTAATCTTTAGTAAATCTTAAAATGCATATCCATTTTCATACGGTACATTAATATTGTGATGACTAAGTTCACTTGTTGCATTTAAAAATTTTAAATGACTGATTTTAGTTTTTAGTGTTTTGTTTTTAATTAATTTACAGTGCACAAAATGCTATAGAATTTTAAGTCTGGCTATTTATCAGCCATATCATGAAATTAATCGTCTAATTGGTATCAGCCAGAAATGTAATATTGATGCATTCCTAGCAGAAAGAGCTGGTGCTGTGAGCCTCGCAAGGACTATTAAAGCTTTTAACAGGCAGAGAAAGAGAAATTAATCCTTGCCATCATGTGCCTCCTAGTATATGGGCTGAACACCCTGGGGAATCTGTTTGCCAGTCGTTGTTTTCCTCTCTCTCTCCCTTTCCACGTGAATAATTGAAAGTGTAACATGTCAGACAAAGATGCATTTACTTGCTTCATTATATTTTAATCCGAAGTGAACAATTTTGCGCATTGCTTTCTTGGCATCCGAAGCAACTTTTAATTTTCTTCCACCGAGTCTCTTGTAATTCAACTGCGCCCACACACGCCCTCGTCAGCCCGCTCTTTCCGAAACCTTTATTGCATTTTTCCAGAAATTCTTACAGTGTACAAGTGCTAATTGGCAGTGATTGTTTCAACTGATATCCGTGTTTGTTCAATGAAGTCCTCACAAAATGTCTCAAAGCTAATAAGGGTGTTTGTTGAAATAAGATCTCTTTTTTTTTCCTTTTTGCAGTTGGAAGCCCTGGTGTGTTGTTCAGCTGGTTTACACAGTGTGTGCGTTAGCCTGTGTAGATTACACTTCATTGTACAGCCCTCTAATTACCTGGTATTTACTGAGTACAAAAGGCTGTAACAACATGAACAAATATGTACACAGTGCTTTATAAATTATGTAATTGTTATTCCCAATATGCTGTCAGTTGACCTTAGCTGACTTTAGCGTAGTGGAGCTAAAAACTTTGACTTTCTGCAAATTGTATGTACTTTTGTTGTAAACACAGTGCTGTCTGACAAAATAATTCAATTCTTTACATGTCTGGCATCATTATCCCCTCTCTTCGCCTCTAACATTACATTGAATGTAATAGAAAACCCCAACGGGAACTTTTGTCACAAGGTTGGCTCAGTCGCTGGTATGTGAAGGGGTGAGGTTTAAACGGTAAGTGTGAAAACCAGAGCCATAATCTCTCTCACAAGGTTAGCGCAGTTGTCGGCTTAATGATAAACGGACAGGGTGTAGCGTTTTGTCAGAATGCGTGTAGCTTACTGGGTTTGCGTGGCTAGCGCTCGTCAAAGGAAATTTCTTGGGTGTTTATTTATACACCTTGAGCTTCCATACGATGCACATCTGGGGTTGGGGGTGATAAAAGAAGCCCTGCACAATGTGCCGTGGTTGGCGTTAGATAAATGTGACATGCCTGGGGCAGCTGCCGCGAGCCTTCCTAAACTTCCCTCCATAACATGGCAATCCAGCGTGCCTGAACTGTGTCCGCTAGTCAGGTTTCCTAGCAGTGAATGAAGACATCAGATAAAGATCAGATGAAGACAGGCGATAAAGAACTCCAAATAAATCCTGTTGGTGGGATAGAATGCTATAGGACCAAACATGGACACTGAAAGGGTCACCAGGTTCTTCACAAGGCATAGTTGCGGGTACAAACAAAGGATATATTTGAATAGCTGAGTATTATTATTATTATTATTATTATTATTATATAACAACATTAATAATTAATATTTAATGATATAATTTCATTAGTTAATAATACATTTATATTATAATTATAATATAATAATAATTCCCCTTACTTTGGAATAATAATAATATATATTTTTAAATTATGTATAGTATATATGGTGTTGCTCTAAAACGCTGTAGGACAACATGGATGCTAAAAGGGACATGGATCGAAACAAAGGTACTTTGGCTTAATAATAATAATAATTGAAATGGTTTTAATAATAATAATAATAATTCTCAATAGGATGTTTACATGTTAATCAGACTACAATTGACCATTTTTCAGTTGCTCAGAAAAGAAAGGTGATTCAAATATTTGATTATGCCTTGTGTCATGTATATTTGAACAGACACATGAAGGCTGTGACTTGACTTCCTTAAAATGTGTTGTAGTTCAGTTATCACTGTACATGTACATTAACTCTCTTCTGTGAAACAAAAGAAAATATTTTTGTAAAATGTCAGGTAATGGGTTTTAGATTCAATTATGTTTTGCTTTTGTATGGACTATGTTCATTTGTGCTTCACGGAAGAAAGAAACTCATGCAAGTTTGAAACGCCATGAAGGTGTGTAAATGATGATAAAAAATTCTGTTTTGGATGGTCTATCCCTTTGAGATCGATGAAAAGTAAATGAAACCAGGTTCCTGTGTCCCTTGTATCCCTCAGCCTTCTCTTCCCTCTATTTTAAGGACAGGGGAGGTGCTAAGGTGAATTTAAAGGCGCGAGCAGAGCCGGGTTGAGAGGCCAAGGCACGGGGATAGCATTACAGCGCACAGTAACATGAGCAGGGGTGTCCGCTTTAAAAGTAAATTCCACTTAATGTGGCGCATCCCATCCCAACAGGAGCCTGGCTCAACTGTGAGCTTCCTTTATATAGTACATTCCGTGTCTGTTTGTGCAGCGAGGGGTTGTGGGGGATTAGCCGGTGACACGCTGTCAGTTTCTGCCTCCCCTGCCTTCGCCTTTTCATTTCCTTCCCTTTCACCTACAACTTTTCTGTAGTGCCCACATGAATCCTGGAAGTGCCTGTCTGCTTTGATGTACTTACAGGATTCTACAACCGCTTTGATTTCAGGCAGTTTGAGTTCAGACAGTGTGAGTGAGCGCAGCACCTGAAAGGTCAGAGGTCAAGTGGATCTGTGGTGCAAAGGCCACCATGCGCATCCTGCTCAGCAAGAGCTCTCACGTACAGGAGTGCAATGTGCAGCACTGAGTTTTTAGGTTCTGAATGCACCCTTGATTCAGGTTAGGATGCCTGCTTGTTTTGGCCGAATGCGTGTTTGCATTACAAGGAGATGATTCATGTAAAATTCACATGGCTTCATGGTTGGATGAAAACAGGGCGCCTTGCTTTGCATTTTTTCCTCTCATTAAAGGCATCGGAACAGGCCGTGGTGTATCACGTAGTAAGACCGCCGTGCTCCCTGTCTAACAAGACCTGAACAATCCTCAACATCCTTTTCTTTCTTCTACCTACTGCAGATGAAGGCCCAGCAAGGGGCACAAACCCTATATTATTTATGAATTATTCAATGTGCCTGGATGGGTTTCCCTAGTAGCGAAGCAGATCTGCAAAGAAAAAGCAACTCATCTTTGCTCTCCTTCGTACTTGCCCGAGGTAGTGAATGACTCAGAAGTTGTTCTCATTGAAGAAAACAAGGTGAACAAGGGGCGATGCTGAATAGCGCTTCAGGCCATCCCTCAAGAATCACATGCGTTAAATTGGTAGTCTGTACCGTACACCTTAGTCTGAGTACGTCATACTTAATTTGACATGAATGGAAATTAGGTTGTGAGAGATTGAAGTACAGTCCATTTTAGGGCTGAACGATTTTGGAAAATAATCGAATTGCTATTTTTTTTTACCAATATTGCGATTGCGATTTATTATGCAATTATTTTTTAAAGCTCTTAATGTTCTGTGTTATTCAACAAAGACAAGCTATAAATCATTGTATAGTATGACCAACACAATATTAGCGATTTTGGAAAATAATCTAATTGCGATTTTTTTTACCAATATTGCGATTTAATATGCAATTATTTTTTAAAGCTCTTTATGAGCTATAAATCTTTGTATAGTATGACCAACACACTATAGATTAAACATAAATGTTCTTTTCTGTAGGTCAGGCCTATATGTTACGATGAAATTAGGTGATGCGTGAATTGATATGAATGACATTTTTATTTAACAACTACAATCACAGTAGTATATTGACTGATTTGTTGAACTTCCAACCTTGTAAGCATGTAATAATTATGACAACATAAAGCACTGACAAATAAGCCTGGTGTAAACATTAATATGAAAGTCAGTAACAAATCACACAAACTAAAGTAGATTGCAGAAATATAAAAACAAATCTGTTGCTTTACCACACTATTTTTGGTAATTCAAAGTCACTGTAATAAACATATGTAAACATGTGGACTGCACTTTTTAAACAGTCTGTTAACTTTAGACCAATGGTTCTCAAACTGTTTTGGTCGCGCCCCCCTTTAAACCTATAAAAAAATCTGTCTCCCCTCCTTTCCCGAATCCACATCCCACCTCAGACTACCAAATAATTTCACTAAACATTATGAAAAATGAATGCTTTTTTCATTTAAAAAACCTACGGCTTTCCTCCTCACCAACGACATTAAACACTGTGTCTACACTGGACGCAAGCGGCAAAATACAGTAGAACCCATTATAATCAGTGTCACTGTCTACACTGGATGCGGCGCGACACGACAATCTCCCATTCTAAGTTACGTCCTTTGGCTGTTTACTTTTTTATTTATTTTCTTTTTCTGCTGATGGCCCGCCGGTCCACCGGTGAAAATCGCGTTCCAGGGGGTAAAATACTCGTTTTTTGGAGGGGTTCCCTAAACCGCGGACTTGGCAACACTGTAGCGTGCCAACTTGATGCTTCCTCTGAAGACTGCTTAGATGTGTTCGACTTGAAGCAGCGCTGCTTAGACCGATCGGTGTGTGTCATCGAAGTACTGCGACAGCTATAAGAGAGCGGACGTCTCCTTATGCTTTCTCTCGCCGTACTTTGATGTCATACACCGATCGATCTTTTAAGTCGAACACACCTCTTTACTCTCGCGTGTCACGTGATCGAGTGTAATCGTAGCCTCTGCGATTGAAAAATCGCGTTTTTTCATATCGCGATATTATCGCAAATGCAGTTAATCGTTCAGCCCTAGTCCATTCAATAAATGCCGTTCTCTCTTAAGGTACTTGATCTTGCCTAGTTTTTACAACCCAGGTCTTTGTAGAATGACATGTTGTTAGTGTTTTGTCAGCTAAGTGAGGGGTTTTCAAACTTTTTTTATGCCACGGAAGCTATATATTTTATGTAAAGCTATATATTTATGTAGAATGACCCTTTCATACTATGAAAAATATCAATCATATTATAAAAACATGTTTTTTCCTCAATTCAATTGAATAAATACATTTATTTTCACTGTAATATATCCCAAACAAATTATTAAAATATGATCTGTAAAATATTTATTTTTATTTATGTAATAAAAATATTTTATAATTTTAATTTAAAAAAATTTATAATTGTGATATTTAATAAATTATTTTTTTTTATCTCTGAAATTTTTGCACCCTTTAGCACTTGTGGCCTTCGGTTCAAAATACTTTGAGTTAAGCAATGAACACGGATGTGCTATATTTAAAAAAAAAATGGTATTAAAATTTTTTTTTAAAAATTTGATAGTTAAATACTAAGCGATGAACATGTAGGTATGTGTTATATGCGAATCAATTCATTCAGATTGTTTTGTTTCTTGGTTTGTCTCAGCTCCAGTAGAGTTTTAGGTATTCGTTTACTTGAGAGTCACGTAGGATTGAATGACATAGCCATCTAATGGAAGTGTGTCCTGTTAACCAGAAAGGAAGCCTGTTTATCTCTTTCTCGCTCTCTTTCTTTGCTACTCTCCTTATCTCAGTTGTGTTGGCAGGAGTAAGAATCCCTGGACTAAGATCTTTATCTGCAGTGTCTACAGGCTCTGATTCTTTAGCTGATAAGCCACGTTTTATCTTCCCCTGCTTTCACATTAAAGACGAGGAGGCCTGTGAGAGCCTGTAGCCTGTGACAGTTCCTGTGTGGCTACTGTCTGTCACCCAGGAGCATGGGAACACTGGCTTCAAGAAAGCAGGCATGGCACAAATAGTTGATTTATACTGGAATTTAATTTTGCCTTACTTCACTATCCAGCTGGTCAGGTTTTTATGCTCCTCCTTCTGTACCTTCACCACCTTAGCAGGATTTGCCCTTGGTTTGCTCACTGGAAGTTTTAGGGCACAATCCTTGTAAAGCTGTTTTGAGATAATATTGAGAAACGAGCTGTAGAAAAGTTGTTGAATTGTAAGTTGAATTGAATGCCTCTCTTTTAGCCCACCAAGTTACTGAATGCATGTTTTGCTTGGGATGTGTATCTAAGAGTCTATAACTCCAAAACCTAGTGAACTTGTCTACTGCCTACATATGAAACTGAAATGGTGATGTTGGGGTAAATAGTCAGTTTGTACAATTGAATAATTTTTATAGATATTTGACAGTGTTGAATTTAATAATAATAATACATATTTAATAAAATAATATACTAATAGTGTTCCTATTATAATCGTAAATCAAAATGCATATTGTTTTTATTGTTGTGATATAATTTAGTTTTTGTTTTAGAAGGCTTGAATAATAATAAAAAATAGTTTATGCATATAGTTTTTTGGACATTTAAAACATAAATTAAAATTATTATATTAATAATAATTATTATTATTATTATTAGTTGTAGTAGTAGTATATTTTTTTAAAAATGTATGCATTATATTTGTATTAATATTATAATCATGCATATTATTTAATATTGTGATTTAGTTTTGTCTTAAAGGCATAAATAAATAATAATATATAATTGTTGTTGTTATTGTATTTTATTTATTAAAGTCGTAATATTTGTAGTAATATTATAATCTTAAATAATGTGTATTGTTTTATATAATTACCAATTAGTTTTTGTCTCAAAGGGCAAAATTAATTTAAAAAAAATCTATTAATTTATTTATTTTAAACCTATAAATATTGTTATGATCATGAAGCAATACTGGTCGGTCTTAGGGATGTTCATTTCGGTTATTTTTCCTAACCGACAACCGACGCTCGTTAACCGATTATTAACCGTTAACCGACAAGATTATTTGAAATTCGAATTTAATTAAATTTGAAAGGATACGTGTCTGTGACCCGCACATCACGCACATGCAGCACTTCTGCGAGCGGAGAAAAACATAATAAAGCTAGGCTATAGGCCTATATATATAACGATAAATAGGCCTATACGAGAAATATATTTTTACTTAAATAATAAATTAAGAAAATGAAAGAAAAACTGTGCAACAAGTAGCCTAGTATTCAGAGTTTGTTCATTTTTGTGCTGCGCGAAAGGAAACCAGACAGCAGAAAGTGGCGTCCTATTTTTCTTTAGGCTTATTTTACAAAAGCACAAAGATTTGTTTTTATTGTGAATGTACACAAATAAAAACAAACCTTTTACAATTCCAATTATCTTTATGACTAAAAGGAGTAATTGCTTCCACTGTTAGAAGGAAAAAATTCAAGTGATTGCGCTGGCGCCACATGCCAGTCAGTTAAGCATTGCTACCTTGACAATGCAGCCTGCTCATTATCATAATAAAATACAGTCAGTCAAACATATGGAAAAAACACACTGCTCAGTTTAAATATGTAGTAAAATCTGTGCCGTTAAGCGTTATCACCGTACCGCCGTGAATGATGTTATGCAAACCATTTTGTTTTACGTGGATATTGGAACGCGAGTGAAGTAGGCTACATAATAAATAATATTTTGGCATTCAAATACATCGCGGATACGGAAACATTTGATTTTGTGTCGAATGAGAGATGCAACGTTGGTTCAGTTTAGTTTTAACCTAAATGAATTTGTTTTGGCTTGTCATTTAGCTATAGCTTCTTATATTTTTTATTCTTGTTCTTTTCTAAATACTGTTGATTTGTTGTGGAGTGAGGGGAACTAAAATAGCCTAGCTATGTTTACAGTGTTTATTATAATGTTTGTAAACATTTCGTGTCGGCATTAGGCCTATTTCTGAAGGAAATAATAAAATGCGACTTATGTTTTCGCGTAGCGTATTTCAACCATGCAGCAAACCTTTTTAAATATTTTGATAAATTACTACAAAAAAAAAATAAATAAATGACTTTTTAAACCGTTTAAATCTAGCGTAGCGTTAGTTCTGGCAGGTCACGTTAGTCAAGCTCGCATCAGCTGACTCTCAGCTGATCCCCATCAACCTATGGGAATACGACATCTATCTAAGCATTCATATATAAGGTCCCTCAGTATTATCAGCAGTTTTCGCATTGCTCAATAGCTAATTACCCTCCTCCATCCCCAACTCCTCCTCTGTCAGTCAGGATTCAGCCTTCTGATTCTCCTTTGAATCAGACTAATTCTAAAATGTGTACATAACATTATTGAACTTTAACGATATCTGCAATACATTTATGTTGGTTCTGTTCTGTTTACTCTGGGGGGGGGGTGGTTTATCGCTGCTCTCCCTGCTCTCATCCATGGTAGGCTGCATGGATGCGCAGGGAGTTCTTGCCGAGAACAGAACCATACCACCAATCCAAACTGTATGGTAATTGTCAATCATCTTTGACGGTAGTGGTCCTGACAGAACTGATTGTATTAATTGGTCAAAATTCTTCACAATCGGTTAACGGTTAACCGGTTAAAATGAACATCCCTAGTCGGTCTCTACTTTGCATTCTGCATTGTGTTCTACTTTGGCACTGCATCAATTTTTGGAACATATCGGTAATCCCTTTTTAGGCAGCTCACTAGGTTTTGGAACAGAGCTTACTATATGTGTAAGATGGCTCTTCTACACTGTTTTCTTTGCTTTTTACTTTGTTTCTCATAATGTGTTTATTCCTGGCCATGTGTCAGGAGGCAACCACAACTGAGCTGATTTGTGACCCTGTCTCACTGTTTGGCCTTAGTGTTACTATGCGACACATCTTTACCCTCCCTCCCTCTCTCTCCATCTCTCTCACTCACTCTCTCTCTCTCTACCTCCCCTGTGATCTCAGTCTGCCCTACGCTCACCGGATAGCATTCTAATTTGTATTTCGCACCAACCGCCTGTTATGTTAAGAGCCTGTGAATGCTCAAAAGCAGGCAGAAGTGATTGCAAAAAAAGGTAGAAAAATGTGTGAGTGAAAGTGAGATTAAATTATATCGAGAAAGACGGAAGAAAGGAAGACATTGGATAGGGAAGATTACTACAGAAAGATAAATGAAGAGAGATCAGAGCAAGTAGGATGGTAAAAAATGTAAATTAAGTAACTGCGAGAAAAGGGGTGAATTAGAGGAACAGAGAAGACGGGATTGCAGGAACTGCAGGCGATTTAGATATGCAAACCACAGGAGCTGTGCTACGATTGCGCTTCAGGTTCTCGTCATGTTGTTGCCAAGCGAGAGTTCGACGGAGAAATCGTTCCCCACCCTCAGCCAATCGCGGCTGATGTGGAATGTGGCGCTCGCGGCGAGCAGCACAGACTTGTGGGTAGGCCTGCATTTTGCACGGTCACCCAGTGGAATACATTATCATCTTAATGATGCTTTAGGTGCAGATGCATGTCTAATGCACTGGTGTGGGTGTGTGTGTGTATGTGTCACTCTCCTGTGAAGTGGAGAGGGCAGAGAGCTGTAACCACTCTCACACACACACCTGTTCTGACTGGAGGCGGTCTGCACCGCGGCTGATAGGATGAGAGCGCAGGGGGAGAGATGTAGCAGCGCTCATGATAAACGAGTATGTAGGAGGTTATTAAGCAGAGCAGCGAGAGGAGGAGAGAGGGAGGGAGGGAAATGGGAGAGAGAAGGACAAACAGAGTGAAGATAATTAATTTGGAGTTTCATTAGCAGGAACTTGTATGCCTGGATGACTGCATGGGTGCAAGGGCAGGCAAATGTACAATCCTGAGGAACTATGTTGTACCTGTACCGCCTGACATCCCCTTTGGAATGAAAATGGAGAAATGAGATTTCTAAAATCTCAGTTGTTGCTCCTAGACCGCACAGATTAAAAGGAGAACTTTGCTGTTGCTTGCTTTTTAGATGTTTCTTGGGTCAGGCATAGATTTCTGCGGAGCCCCGCACATGACATGCAAGAAAAAAAAAATCAATCGTGGGCACGATTAAAACACAATTAAAGTGTCTCTGTCCATAACATAACATGACATAACATAGCAGCAACATGTTTATGAGAATGCGTACTTGGACAGGAAGTACAACTAATTATTATTTTGTGTACACGATTTACCTAGAATGAGGGCACGAATTATTATATAGAGTGCACGATTTACTTAAAATGAGGGAACGAATGATTAAATCGTGCACACAATCTAGTAAATCGAGGGAATGAATTAATAAATCGTGCGCACGGTTTACTTAAAATGAGGGAACGAATTATTAAATTGTGCGCACAATCTAGTAAATCGAGGTAACTAATTTTAAAATCGTGCCCACGATTAATTATTTTTTTCTTGCATGTCATGTGCGGGTCTCCGTAGATTTCCCATAGACATCTCTCCTTGAGGAAGAGATCAAATATTATCCATAATATTAATCAATAATTGTAAGAATATATTATAATGAATAATATTAGGAATTATAATATAGAACAATAAATGGATATTATTATTTTGGAATATTCATATTATTATAATATTTAGGGCTTAAAATATTTCATAGCTATATTTATAGTTATGTTTATATAATATTAATTTTATACTCTCACCTACTTGCATGCTGACATAGAGTATAGAGCTATAAAAATATTATTTCATATTTTAATTTGTAATTTGATGATTATTTTTTAATTTTATATTAATATGACTGGGCAATATTTAATTTCATACTGAACTCTCTGACTTATAATGTATATTAGTGTATATTATAATGTATAATAATTTATTGCTATGTACTCTTATTGTATGTCAAAAATTATCTCATTCTTTATTTTCTTAGTAATTTTAGGAGAATCATCTGAGACAAAGATGATAATTAAATGGAATATAACTTAAATGAAGTCTCATGCCTATGGAAGACAAGCTTCCGAACAATTAGTCTCAGCCTCAGACGTCACGCCTACGGACTGTTGGCTGAACGTCTGATGCATACGGCACACAAAATTGGAAACACTTCGGGAGTTTCGAAGTCGTCATCGGATTGGTTGAATTATACAGGATTTCCGGGAGACGTGCGTATCGCGTTCTTTAATGTTCCGCCTGGAAACAAATATGCCGTGACGCCAAATCCCCTCATGTTAAAAGAAAGCCGTCGTGTTTACAATTGTGATAATAAGCGCTTATCAGGATCAACTAAACGCTGGATTTTCAAAAATACGTCCAAGAGTTTTACACACAGTCTGTTATTGTGGGGACATTTCCACGCCCCTAAACATGACGCGGCACAAAACGAAACGTGATTGGTTGCTTTATCTGTCAGTCATATGGCCTCTTGGGTGGGCCTTGCCATTCAAAGCGGCCAAGGTTCCCAGACCTTCTGCCATGAGTCTGAAGGTCTGGCTATGTGAGACTACCGAACAACAAACGCACACAGTGCACATACATTATACAAGTTCACATAATATATTGTATAACACACACCCACAGTATCTTATCCACAATCGGTTACAAGATCAACAAACACATTTCAAACTCAATGCAAACAAACAAGCAAAATGTTGAGATTGATGTGGCACTCGCGAGTTTTAAGAGGGTGATGTTTATCAGCCCTTTGCTGGCCCTCTTCAACATAATGTTACATAAACAGTAAGAAAATAGAAGCCTGTAAGGCTCTGGACAATGTCCTGCCATTAAGAGAGAAAGAGAGAAAGACTGAGGCAAGATGATGGGTGAGGAATGATTGCTGATGGAGGAGAGGAAGAATGAGGAGGAGTTTATTGTGACAGATAAAACACAGGCATGATCCACATACTAAAATCTGTTGTAGAGGTCATTCTGTTGTTGTCAGGTTAATCAGAGGACTGTGTAGCAGCCCTCTTCAGGCCAGGCTGACTCCCTTTTTCTCTATCTCTGATAATTGATGCCATCTGGCCGGCCTGCCTGCCTGCCTGCCTGCCAATGGCAGCGTGACATCGCAGCAGTGCCACACCTTCCTCTCTGAAGCCTCCAGTGGTTCCGCTGTGCCACCCTCTCCTGGCACTGAACCCACGGGGTGTCAGAGGTGAACAGAGGCGTGTGAGGAGGAGGAGCAGGGGAGGAAACAGATCAGTCGACTTATGTTATATTACTGGTTCTGTCATGTATTTCAGTGGGATTGTTTATACAGTATTGAATTTTGTTTATATTCATTGAGTCGACTTTTTCAATTTTTTTTTTTTTTTTATTAAGATGCAGCTTGGGTCTACCATGGTCAATATTGTAATGGCAATACCATGGTATTATTTGTACTGTGTAATAATACCAAATACACTACCATTCAGAAATTTGGTTATTATACAGCAATGACAAATTCATCAAATGTAACAAATCTGATTATAATGTTACAAAAGATTTCTATTCCATATAAATTATCTTCTTATGAACTAAAGAATCCTGCTGTTTCCAGAAAAATATTAAGCAACATAACTGTATTCAACATGGATAATCAGAAATATTTCTTGAGAACCAAATCAGTATATTGATGACCCTACAGTATAAGGATCATGTGACACTGAAGACTGAAGTAATGACTACATTTAAATGGTAAAAATTCAGCTTTGTATCACGTAAATTACTTTTTAAAAATATATTATTATATTAATATATTAGATATATATTAAAATATATAAAATTATATATAAAAAATTAAAATAATCTTGCAAACCCACTACTTTTGAATAGTAATGCACATAGGAATACCATATTAATTCCATGGTTTTACCAGTTTTTTTTATTGATTTACAGTAAATATTGATTTACAGTCAAATCTCAATATTAGTGAAATTTGATGCAATTTCCCTCACCAAAACCTTCTATATTTTACCTTTTGCACCGGCGTATTGATTTTGATCTTTAATCTATAATTAGATTACAGGTTGAAATCTGCTTTTTAATGATCTTTTTGGCTACATTATTCTCTCGGTGACTGAAGTCATAAAAAAACAGTTGCATGTCACGCTGCAGAATACTTCACAAAGGAATTTCATGTCAACTGCTTTCATTCTTTTGGCTTTATAAATTCAGTCTTCTTGTGGAGCATTAGAAGAGGCAGTATAAAACGTTTAGATGTCTGTTGTAGTTTGAACTCTTGACTGCTGTGATTGTTTATTTTTATGGCTTAGCACCGTTTTGGTGCAATGAATCCGACCTCCCCTCCCTGCCTGTCCTTTCCCGTTCTTTCTTCCAGTGGCACTTTACAACTGTAGGCAGCAGGTCTCTCAACACATGGCCATGACCTTTTTATTTTTCTAACTCCCTCCCTACCTCCTCCTCTGGCCGTCCATCTCTCTGTTTTCCTCTGTGGCTCCTATGAGAGTTGGGTCGTGCTCCAGAGGAGGCTGCATCATAGCCTGTAGTTTATAAGTGCAATGGGAGAAGTGAACTAAGGACTGTTTTGGTATCTCAAGAGTCCCAGGCCTGGCCTCTCTGCCTCCAGATCCAGTATCACACGTCCTCTCGGGTCAGGCCTCCTGCGGCCCCGCCAACGCTGTTTGGCTCCCAGCAATGTGGCTTCAATTTCCTCCGTTTTGAAATGGTTATAGCCCCTCTGCTTCCTTCAGCAGGCAGGGTCTTTGCTTTGTTTTTTCTCTCTCACTCTTTCTCCTTTCTTGCTCATTTTGATCACTCTGTACTTTAATCACCTCTCGACCCCCCTGCTTTGTAAGAGTGCAAAGAATTTGTTATGAGTGACCTTTGACCTCTGGCCTGTAGGGACACAGTATAAAGGCTGCTCGGAAGAACAGCTCACTGGCAAAAAATACAAACAGTGAAATGCAGCCACCATAAATCTCCATAATCACCATAATTTTTTTAACAGTCTGGCAGTTCTTTTCTTGGTTTAAGCTCTTATAAGAATACCTTTCATAACCAGATCATTGTATTGAAAGTTTCTTTTCAACATTAAAGGCACACGCCGAACGATTGTTGACAACAGTCTTTGCCCAAACCCGAGGCTTATACATATGCTACGTGCCCAGTTTCATCTGAACCTCTTTTCTTTCATGTAATCCTACGGGTGTGTGAGCTAAAGTGTTCCAGCGCTCAGACACAGGCAGCTTGTGTAATAAAAAATCCCGCTTGCTGAAAAATTAGTCCCCTGACATAGTGAATTATGGGGCTGAAATAGAGCTCCTTATTAATGTAGTCCAGGATTCACGTCAGCGGAGGTCTCAAAAAGTATGCCATACAGTGGGTCTGGTCTAACAGGAGGTTTTGCATATTAGACTGAGTACACATTTTAAAGAACAAGTTATTAATTGAGCAAGAAACTTGGTCTACACAAGATTCAAATAGACAAACTGTGGTCCATTTTTATCAAAACGTGCTGCAGAAGGTTCTATGCTTAAAAATGAAACATTATCAAATTAATCTTTTCAACAGCAATGTTATTTTCTTCTTGCTTGTTTTTTAGCATGTACTACTGCATTTGATAACAGGCATAATAATATAGATAACCATATACCGTATGTCAAAAGAAGCTCAGAATAAGCAGATATTTAAACACATGACTGCCTGCTCTCTCTTGCTAAGTTAAATGCGTAGTGTGTGTTTTGAATTGATAGACTGTTTTATTCTAAGAAAAAGCTGGAATGTGTATGCCAGCATTCTTTACCGCTCTTGTGTATAGTGTGTGAAAAATGTTAGAGTTCTTTCTCTTCGTTAAGAGCCCCACGTCCTGTCTGTCAGTGACTGTGTGTTTTTGTTAGAGCATGGCGTGTTTTCTTTTTCTTGCTTCTTGCCAGAAACTACACACTCTGGTACATGGAGGGGAAGGAAAAGCACACTTATGTTTAGTCTACATAGCACTTAAGTCACTTTGTAGGGAGATTACCTTTTTCCTATTCTAATCTGCGGGTAGGATTTGTGATGTCACCATCCGTCAGTGTTCTTTTATTAGATCATTAAGAGTAGGGATGTGGAAAATTGCGCAACTTGGCTCCACTTAAACATTTGCACAGTGTTTTATTTGTCTATTGGCTTTTTACCTCATTCTCCTCCAGTTTTTCTTCTTTCTCTGTCCTTTGTTTATTGGTAGACATCTTTAGGCTGGCACAACAGTGTTCCCCAATGTTGTTGCCTGTGCTCCCCAATGTTGTTGTCTTTCCCCCTAAAAAGGGGAGGACAAGAACAGTTAAAAAGGAACTTTACTTGAACATGGTCTAATTGTGTTTCATTTCTGTTTTGCAGGCATCTGATGTAGGGTCAGAGAAGCTGTTCTCGCCTACTGCACCTAAAGGTAAGAGCATGAATATATATTGTGGGTGCTATGTAAGTGTTTCACGTGTCATTTTTCCTGCATTGGATGTTTTAGACGTGATTAAACTGGTAAACATAAACTGGTTTTGAAAACGAAGAAAGCCCAGGGTTGTCAGTTCAATATTCAAGTTAATTTAATAATACATACTGTAGCAAAACTCACGCAACTAAACACTTGTTTCTTTACTTTTTAATTCAAGGAAGCTCTCTTCTTGTTCAGGCAGCAGTTTGGCTGATAGGCTATGTTTTTGATGTTGAAGTTAATGTTTTCCCACCAAAGCCTGACAATATGCAATATGCTCCCAAAGGCCACTAGGAGCTCATTTTCAGATCCATACTCCATCCACAAGAGTAACATTCCTCTTGTCGGAATGGTGCTGTTCTCTTTTTCTCTTTTTTTTCATAAATGTTGAAGGGTTTTTGGCCTTGGGAGCCAAAGAGATATCCATATTTTCCAGGTTCCCTTCAAATGCTACATTTGTTAAGTTGCACATGTGTAGAAGTACCATATTGGCCCGAATATAAGACACTCGTTTTATGTGTTTTTGGCGCCACCTAGTGTTGTGGGTGTATTATTGACATGTCAAAGTCTAGACCCTGAATATAAGACGACCGCGTTTTTTTCAGATGTATTTCCAAGAAAAAAACATCGTCTTATATTCGGGTCAATACGGTACATAGTTCTAAATATAGTTGCAGCAAGTCGAGGGCCGTCAGCCTCATCAGAAGGGGTTGTTAATTTTGGGTGGGTGGGTTTACATCTCTAGACCTCAATGCCAGACAGCAAATCTCAGATGCACTGTAATCCTGCTAAAAGCCTGTTAAACTTCTATGAGATTGTAAAATGGTGAGATGGTGTTTCCTTGTATTTTTGACTTGTTTTCAAGTGGCTGCTTTTAATGCGGATCTGAGCTACTTTTTACTGTTTCCAGTAGTAGTAAAAGTCGGCCCTAGAAGTTTTTTTTAGTTGGTTCACATCCACGTTTTGTAGGGGAACTAAGTTGTGAAACAAATTCTGTTTGTTACACAGTGCAAAGGAGCTGTCTAGTTTAATGCCACACTTGTGATGTGGCATTAAAAAAAGCATGAATTCTTTGGAGAGCCTTTGACCCCTCTCTCTGAAAATGGAGAAAAGAGGAAGTAAGAAGAGACAAGTCGAGCTCAGAGGAAGAGTAAAACTTGTGACTGCTGTCGGGGTCCAAATTAAAGTCCTTTTTTTTGCAAGTCTGGTCTGTGGATGACTTCCAGACATAACCGTAGGAAAAGTCTTGTGCAACAGCTGACATGTTTAAAAGTAGATCAAAGCATATGGTTTGAGCTCTTCTGATGGCAACAGAAGAGCTTGTCGTTGCTGATATTACAGACACCCTAATCTATGTTTCAGCTGATGGCGAGAAAAACTGCATCTTTCTTAAAATCCTGCTAATGTGTGTCATGCAAACACACTCCCCAGGGATCACGGAGATGATACAGGGAAAGCAGAAAGTAGTAGGAAGTGCCGGATTAGGATTAGAAAAGTGTAAACCAAGAGTAGAAATATGTGGATTAAGTGATTTAGGACTGCAGGGAATAAACATTATCAGACTAGCAATTTGACGTCCAATCTGTAGAGATTACGGATTTTGTAAGGATGTGTGACCTTTGAAATCTATGATGTTTGACGATAGTTTCATTTCTGAGGTTGTAATCTTTGATATCCAGTTCCAGTTTAGATTTTGTAACATTGATATCCATGTAACGTAGTTCGTAGTCACGGGAAGAAGGAGGCGGGAACCGGCGAACACTCAAAGAAAACTTTAATAATAAAATAACCACAAAATAGCGCGACAGCCCCTCACGGACGACTGCCGCGCACAAACGAAACCAAAACACAAAATAAAATCCAGGCCTGGTCCTCTCTCGTCCAACACTGTAGTCACTCCTCCTTTATCCTTCCGGAGCTCCTCCGTGAGACTCGAGACCGGTGAGTGGGTGCAGGTGTCCCTCATTAGCAATCACTCCACCGGCCTCGCTCCGTTCCCACGGCTCTCGGCCCCGCCCCCACTCGTCACAACGAGTTTCACAATTTGAGTTGAATTACTGAAATAAATGAACTTTTCCACGACATTCTAATTTATTGAGATGCACCTGTATTCACAACGGTAAATTAAGAGTTTGGTTGGTCTCCTTCCAAATGCAGACCACATAAACCTATAACATGAATATCTGCTTTAAGTTGGAGATCAAAATTGGCAAGTATATGCTGAAAAACTTGAAAAGAAATTAATTATCAAAATTGTAAAAGTGTTAAAAAAGGCATTTTTTTTAAATTACTAAAACCTTAGTTTTCAAATAACAGATGTGGGTCTGTATGAAGTAAAAAGACAATAAAATGCAATAAAAGGTCATTTTTGACATGCTTTATTTTCAGTATTATGCAACTTTAGAAGTATAAATATTTGTATAGTAGACAACATCTATGACATCCATAGAGCTTTCTGTGGGTGATGTACAAAACTCAAAACCACATCTCTTATTGCACAGATCCTAAAAGACAATGATAAGCAGAATCATCTACATAAACACTGTTTTCACACATAGAGAGAGGAAAGAAAACTCCAGAAAA
>NW_015631049.1:3223419-3238959 GCF_001515625.1 Sinocyclocheilus rhinocerous | reverse complement strand
CTCCGGGGGAGCCGATCACGGCGGCCGCGGCGTACCTGGGGGTAAGGACAGACAGACGAGGCGAGAGAAAAGGAGACGGAAGGATGAGGAGAGACAGACGAGAGAGGGGAGAGAGGAAAAAAAAGAAAAAAAAAAAATTCTGGGTCCGGTTCCCCGACACACTGCCGCTTGGTCCTCAACCGGCTGAGAGGCTCTCACTCGCGGTGCCTACTGGACATACTGGACATCGTTGGTGGACGGCCCACCGCTCCCCCGCCTCCTGGCGGCCGGCGATGGCTGAGGGCAGCCAGGGCAGCCGGCAGCGAGTCCCCCGTTCCCTGCTCCTCCCCAATCATGGCGGATGGCAGCAGGCTCCGGCCTCCTGGCGAACGGGCAGACTCCTCCGCTCCCTCACGGACGGCAGCCACCCCACCTCGACCCAGGAGCGCGGCCGCGAGCTCTCCGTCCCACCTCGTCTCCCATCGTTCCAGCACCACCGCCTCGGGCAGCCACCGGCGGTCTCTCCGCTTGTTCCTGCTGCCCGATCTCCTCAGCACCGCGATCCCCCTCAGCAGCGAGGGCTCTTGACACCTGGTCCTCTCTCGTCCAACACTGTAGTCACTCCTCCTTTACCCTTCCGGAGCTCCTCCGTGAGACTCGAGACCGGTGAGTGGGTGCAGGTGTCCCTCATTAGCAATCACTCCACCGGCCTCGCTCCGTTCCCACGGCTCTCGGCCCCGCCCCCACTCGTCACAATCCATTAAGTTTCTTGAAAGTTCTTCATAACTTCATAACTTTTGATATGTTTAGTTCCATAACAGTTCCAGTTTGGATTTCTTAAACTTTAACTATTTTCCCTGCCATTGACAGAATCTGGGGCCATGAAAATTTTGTGAAAATGACCAAAAATTCTGGCAATGACTGGTAGTGGTCGACAGATATATCGGCCGATATTTGGCTTATTTTAAATATCGGCATCGGCCGACAAGTTTTCCTGTTTGGCCGATGCGTTCGAGGCGCTGAGAGCGGCAGAGCCTGAGCACACAATGCTCACATTCTCCCTCTTGTTCGCCGTCGTTGTTAACAGTTCTGTCTAATACGGATAGAAGTCTGTCTAATAATCCGATAGAACTGTTAAACAAAGGAATTAAAATCCATACAAAAAGTATTATAACGATTGCTTTTATATTATTAGTAATAGAAAGGCAAACATTATAATACTTTCTTGTTTGCCGTCAGCATTCAGCAAATACGCATTTATATCATTTAAACAAATCTTTGAATGACTAATTAACACTTAATTTCACAAACCTTGCAAACTTAGTCGGATTCAGTTTTGAGATCTTGACAAGTGTGCATGTGACCTGCATGATCGCGTGTTCTCTGCGTGACGGTCGGTCCGTGTGAAATCGCAGCTTCTGTCGAATCGCGATCTCGATTCCATTTCGATTTATCATGCAGCCATTCCCAATGCACACAAACTTCACAGAATACTGAGTGCCCTGTTGGTTACAGTGTTTACTTCCTTTTTTTATTATATGTTTTATGAAATATTCATTTATTTGTGAAAAATACTTTGTCATCTGAAGTATGTTTATTTAACATTTATTTTTTAATCAATTTTCAAATGATTTCAAATTTCTTAAATATTAATTAAAATAAATACAATTATATCTGCTTTATATCGGCCACTAATGACTGGCAATTTTTTTTAAAACGCTGGCAGGGAAAGAGTTCATGTCCAAGAAGTTGCATGACTCTTTAAGTTCAGACTTCATAGCCTTTGATGTCCATCAAGTTTCATGATAGTTTAAGTTCAGTCATCATAACTTTGTATCCAGTAGTTTCACTGTAGTTCTAGTTTGGTCTCTTTTAGGTCCCACCTGGAAACCTTTGGCTCTGTGTTCCAGAACTGCTGAAGTTTAAGAAGTGTAGGGCGTCTGGTTAAGCGTATTCCAGATTTTGGGGGTATAGGAACATATGTGTCCCATTACAGTACGTCCACCGAGACCAATCTAAAGCTCACTCAGCTCTGATCCCCAAATTGGTCTGCCCTGGAGAACTTCTGGCAGACTGATCACTCACTTGGCTCACATCTTGCGTTGGAGAATTGCATTACAGGGAAATACCACTGCATGCATGTGGTGCTGCTTACACAAATATGCATGTGTCTTTGTTTCTGTAAACAGCTTTTGTGCACGCCGGTGCTTGATTTGATTGATTTCGTGGCCTCAGTCAAGTACTGTGGTGACATACAAGTTCGTATCAGCTTAACAGCTGTTTAGTTTTACTCTGTGTGCTTGTATAATTACCGCGGTCGCTGTGCTTTTTGTAACATTGTAAGAGGCTTGCTCTCCATCTACCAGAGCCAGGTTTTTCTTGCCCGGGATGAAGGCATAGCAAATTCATGCCGCAACTCATCGTTCTATCCAGCGGTCATTCTGGATCTATCTGTCTATCTACCTACCTGTCATTCTTGCTGTTGTTCACACTATCATTATGGAAACAGTTGACACAGTATTTGTTTTTCTATGTATGGTTTTAATTATCTGTCTATTGTTTTGTCTGTATGTCACGTATGAATTATAGCTCTGTTTTACATTCGTTGTTTACTCCATGTGTGGAGCTACAGTACAGCTAATGCAGCTATATAAGACGATTGTTGGTTCTAGAACAGTGTGCAGCATCTGCCAGCTCCACAATAAGGTTAGAGACTCTAAGCTTAGCTTAGTTAGGGGGGGGGTCTCTTTCTCTTCATTTTACCCATCAGTGAAGCGGTGACGCAGCCATTTTGTGCGTGAGGTCTGTCAGGCAAACCCGGGGCATGCTGGGATAGCGAAAGAAGATTGTAGTGGAAAGCCATTTGTGAAGTGGATTTCTGGTTTGCTAATCCTGATTAATTTTGACCCGTTGTGCTCATTTTAAACCGCGTATTACTGTACGCGAGAAGCACCGCCAGCTTCGGGCCAAACTGAGAGCTTAGCGGCTTTGGAAGGCTTAACAGCAGATGGCATTTTAAGCCGGACTTAATAAATTGTTTCCATTAAACTTACCGGCCCACACATAGTGGATTAGGACTGTAGAACAAAGAAAGAAAGAGAGTGAGAAAGCAACAAAAAAGGAGAGGGGTAACAGCCATTGCCACAACCGCACAAGATCAAATTGATAACGTGCCTCGGTCGTACGGTTTTCGCTGTTAATCCACCGTTGCAAAAATCTGGCTGCGCGCCAACCCATGAAAACAAATTGACCCAGCTAATTTATTATGAATAATATTTACAGTCCATACCGTTATCGTAATGTATGTAATTCCAGATTAAGAGACACGTCTGGTCGTCACACGTTATGCTCGGGTTTTTCTTGATAGCATTTGGCCGAATCAATTCCGCAGAGGATGGATGCTACTCCCCCTCCCTGCTTCCCCTCCACCGCCGTCCCCAGGGAGCCGCAGGGTCACTCTCTAAGCACTCATTATATGCTACACGGCTCAGGGTCTCCGTGTCGAATCGCTAATCAAGCACTCTGTCTGCAGGCCCACGATTCAATAGCTGTTGAGTGGCCTTTGTTCCTACCCGCTATTTGCTGCATGTCAATAAATGTCTGCTCCCTGTCCGCCTCAGCGGAGGAGCCCCCCTTCACACACGCCTTCCCCTCAGCCCTTCAGAATATAAAATACACTCGCTTTTCTCCCCTCCTGCATGGGCGAAAAATAGAGGGAGGGAAAAATGAGTGGAGGCCAGTAGGGGTCAAGGGATTGGTGGGGGGGGGGATCGGTGTGTTTGTATGCTGCTCTTCTCCTCCGCCGAGGTTAATGCTGATGTATTGCTAACCTTAGCGCTCCAGTGTTTGTGGCCTCTTGCCCATTAAATAATGAATAGAAGTTGACCTCTTGACCAGCTAATCAGCTTTGCAGCTGTTGGATCATGGAAGCACCGAGATCGTGGAGTCATGGATGGGGATGGACCAGCGAGAGTGTACGGACATGGGAAGCAGTATATTTCAAGATTAATATTTCAGTATATTTCAGCTAATATTAAACCCACCAGTCATTGCGAGGGTTTCTGTAGCCTGTACGGGTGGAATTGGATTTGTGTTTGTTTGATAAATCCTGTCCAGCTGTTATTGCATGTAAACGTTCCACAGCTGTTTTGTCCGAGCTCTTATTGTGGTGCCAGATAGTCATTTACCCCTACTTGTCATTTGATATTAATAAACACAGAACGCTTGTCCTTTGTTTGGGTGATTGTTCAGTGTTGTTTTCCCTCCTCCGCCTCTTTAGCTATTGGTTTACATGCATATTTCCATTTAGTCAAAGATCTGGTCCATATTGCGACTTATTCTGTCCAAGAATGGCTTGTTAGACAGAAAGAGACCCGACTGTCTGATATTAATAAACACAGAACTAGAGATGCACCGATTGACCGGCCAGTGATCGGAATCGGCCGATTTTTCGCATAACTGGCCGGTCAGTCTCGCATCTTGCCGATTCCGAACCGATCATTTTATTGCCAGCGGCGCCGGCAATGACGTCACAGCCACGTGCACACTCACAGTCGCGTGTAAACATGTCGTTTCGCGTGAGAATGATTCTAATTTTTATTTAATTCAGTGTAAACGGCGACTGATAATGTATTTATGTCATGCCAGATGAGGCTTGCACAGCCTGAGTGAGTGTGTGAGAGAAACAGCACACCCAAAGTACCAAACAGAAATGTATAGATGCATACTGCGGTAGAAAAAAAATATATATTTACAAAATATGATTTAGGTAAGCAACATTATACGGCCATGATGTTTCCCCGAATATCAATATCAACACGAATGCAATGTGACACTGATTTTATACAATAGTTATTTCAATAAACAAGAAGTTAACATTAAGTAACTTAGATTTTAGACAAAATATTGACTGTTTTTGCTCAATTTCGCTGACGAAAATAGTTCCGATCAAAGCCACAGCAGGACTGTTGTGTGTCTCCGAGCAACTCACAGCAGTGTTCCGTTACTGAATGAATCCACGTTTTTGAACAAATCGAGCGAGTCAATGATTCAGTGGTCCATTCATAAGGACAGTCACTTGCATCGTTTTTGAATGAATCAGCCGTTTGAATGAATCGGTTGAATGAATGAATAAATGACTCACTCATTAAAACAGACATTTGCTGCCACCTACTGGTGGTTTAGTCATATTTAAAAGTATCATTGCATTTTTTTCAACATTTATTTGTGTTTAAAAAAATATGTAAAACATTAATCTTATAAAATTAATTATGCATTTGAAATGTTGCAGGGTAAATGCATTTATGGCACCTCAGCTTCATCAAACTGTCTGTGTAAATGCATCTAATGCCACTTCAGATGCAGCTTCTGTTTCCTCAGCAGTGGTACGAATTTGTTAATACTAATTTCATTTGAATGGTAACAACTCTTCAATTTCTTAACTGAATTAATTGAAACAAAGTAAGAATTTGATGTGAAAGATGACACATTTAATAAGGTTAGGGGAAAAAATGACCATTTATAAACATAGTGGGAAATGACATCTGTTTTGTTACATACAGCAACTCATTTTAAGTTAACTATTTCTTCCTCTTTCCAGTCACAGAGCACTTTATTTTGAGAGTTGTTTAAGTGAGAGAAAATCTGTAACTTAGTCCAGATTGGGGGAATTGTAATGTTTAATAATTTCTTTTATTATGTAAATAATTTTTGCATTGAAATTTGCATTGATTTTTGTTTGTATATGCTGTCAATTATAGTTCTTAGAAAGAAAATCGGAATCGGCGGGAATCGGCCAAGAAAATTGCAATCGGTGCATCGCTACACAGAACGCTTGTCCTTAGTTTGGGCGATTGTTCAATGTTGTTTTCCCTCCTCCGCCTCTTTAGCTATTGGTTTGCATGCATGTTTCCATTTAGTCAAAGGTCTGGTCCATATTGCGACTTATTCTGTCCAAGAATGGCTTGTTAGACAGAAAGAGACCCGACTGTCTGATATTAATAAACACAGAACGCTTGTCCTTTGTTTGGGTGATTGTTCAATGTTGTTTTCCCTCCTCCGCCTCTTTAGCTATTGGTTTACATGCATATTTCCATTTAGTCAAAGGTCTGGTCTGTATTGCGACTTATTCTGTCCAAGAATGGCTTGTTAGACAAGAAAAGACCTGACTGTCTGACCAATATTTAAAGCATGTAAATGACTTTGCAGGAATATCAGACTCCCACACTCTTATGGTTTTTGTATCTATATTCTATTTGAACGTTTTCGACGAGGGAAAATTTATCTTCGAGTCGGAGTGTTTCATAAATGTCGTTGGGTCCCACTTGGCTCTGAAACAGAACTGCAACTTCAGCTCGAATGGAAGAATGGCTTTCATATCTCTTTATTATTTCCAACTCTTATTATTTATCCCCACCATCTTGGAACATATGACCATTTATTGTGGTTGCTGGCTTGTGTGTGTTTTCCTTTCATTTCTGGAAAGAGAGTGTTATGAATTGTTCCTCTTTATTGATAGCACTAACCCTGTTTGTGTAGTTCTGCCTGTCAGGAAGATGAAAATAAATAGCGGGAGCGTGGAGGAGATAAAACATGTGTTTAATTATTAATTGAGCCATTACTGACAGAGATTGCCTTTTTGATAAAAGGCAGGAAGCTGCTTCAGGGGTAGAAAAAGCAATTACTAAAGCTATCTTCCTCTTCCTCTCCGCCCGTCGTTTTGCTCTGCGCAAACAGAAAAGCAGACCCTGTCGACCAACCTATTCCATAAATTATTTTAATTTCCTTTCAATATTTATGATGTTTTAAATTATGATTCTGTTGTCATGTTATATTTATATGAAGAGGCACTAGAGCCATGCTATACTACCATGCCCATAACTATTATCTTAACTGGCGGGAGTTGTTTTTCTTAACGCGTTTCAGAAAATAATATTACATCTCAACATGTTCGTTTCCCTTTTCATTTCGTTTCAATTTGGTCGAGCGACCGCACATGGCGTATTGATTTTGTTGACGTCTGGCCATTTGCTGAAATGCTATATCAGTTGCTGTGCATTTAAGCTGACTGTGCATGGGGTATTGATATTATTGTAGCTTTCATTTGCAGAGATTCTAAACCATAATTGATGAGACATAACCTTTCAAATGCCAATATAACTAATTTGACTGAGAGCTTTGCAGAAAGTGAACAGTGTCTAGAGTTTTCACTAGTATGCAAAAACATTCCTGAGTCGTATTTTACCCCAAAAAGCAAAATTGTTGCACTATGAAATTATTTTTGTAAGTCAAGTACCCCATATGCATACTAATGCAAAAGAAATAAATAAAAGTTTGGAATCATTTCTTTTATAAAATTTAAAACAAATAAAATATATTGAATATATATTATTTATTTTAATTTATTTAAAATATATATATATATATATATATATATCAACATTAAAATAGAAAAGTTATTTAGAATAGAATAGTTAAAATATAATAGTTTTTAGTGTATTTTTGATCAAATAAATTTTGTTGAGCATAGGAAACTTGTGTGTATATGTATTTTTCATCATAGTTTTATGCTCATCATAGTATTTGTTGTACTTCCTTTAATTTATACTTATTTAGAGCATTAAATCATTTAATTACACTAATGAGAATCCCCATTGAGAATAACTGGTAAAACATCCAGCTGTATTATGGTAATTAGACTTTTTAGGGAAAATGTGGTTATGAAAATACTGTCATAATGCACATAAATCTTAACACAAACCTTAATTGGATAAGTTTTCACAAGATTTTTAAGACCTCAGTCATTAAATAATAACATTTGATTCTTGTGTAGAAAGCTGAGGAACAAGCATTCGTGCTTCATCTACAGTAAGGGAAGTCATTGTTCCATAGTTGGGCAGGCTTCAAGTAAGTGTCTTTTCGCCTCTCAGTAAGCTTTCCCTGGGCTACCGGTCTAAGCCTGTTAAAACCATCCTTACCCTGTGCCACGGCCGCCCAGGGACCAGACGGTGATGGAACATCGCTCTTGGGATGATCTAGAAGCCCTACAGCGAGGAGAGGAGCTTGTAAAGTTGAGGTCAGGCCTTCTCAGGAGTCTGCCTGCATTTGCGCAGGGTAATTTTAGCACTCGTGGGCCAGCTAATGACCGGTTTCTTTCAAGAGTTGATTGCTGGAGCTCGTTTAACTATCCCCAGTGTGATCATTCCCGCTAGGGCTGGGATAACCATCAGTCTAGCTGCAGGGTAGCTGCATTTTTTTTTTAAGTGAGAGAGAAAAATTTTTTTTTTATCAGGAAGGCTAGAATAGGCAGTGAATATCAAATATGTACGCTTATCTCTTTATCGCCCATTTGAAGGAGATGCCGGGATGAGATTTTTAGCATTTTGTTTCATTGTGTCCTGCGTTTGAAGTCAATGCTATTTGCAGAGGACGTTGTTATCCTCACTCGCAAAGCCAGATGGTTGTTGCTTGTGGCCAAACATGAAGCTTGGATAATGTTCAGTCACTGGCAGAGATGAATTGCTAGACTGGATGGATATTGCGAACATGCTTGTAATAGATTTTACATTTCGGGAACCGGTTCAGAAGGATTTTATAAAGACCGGAATTCTGTAGCCGAGCACAGGAAGGAGGTTAAATGAACAGAATTCCATGACCAGGAACAATATGAAAGCACTTCCATGCTTGTTGGAGTTCAAAGGACTTAGACGCGCTTTAACGTGGTTGTGGTATGTCTTGCTACAAAGTGTTATTCAAGTTTTTGTAGCTTATTTGCACTTCATCAATGCTATATATATTCAACGTTCAAGATATGTCACGCCAAGTACAAACACATGCTTCTGTGCATTCAAGTAATTCAGCAGTTGCGTTATTCCATCTGCATTCATCACGCTGAAGTCTTGCAGCTCAGAGACGGTTTGTGAGGTTAAGCTAATTAGCCCTGAAATCAGCACATGGTAGAAAACCACAGAGGGACGCACTTCAGAGTTGTGCAGAGATCATGTATTTTATGTTCAGACGGTCATTAATCGTTATTCGATTCGACCGTTAATCGGTCATTAATCGAGCTATGCTAAGGCGCAAATACCGCTCTGCGTGAGGCTCTCGGTGCTGAAAAGAGAAAGAAAGAAAAAATGTATAAATCCCGGTCTGTGTGGTCTTCTATTAATCAAACAGGCATCTGTTCCCCCTTGTGCCGAGCACAGGATAGGCCTCTTAACAGCCTTCCTCTCCAGTGGCCCCATTCAGACCCAGAGTGGCTGTTATTTTAGCACCACGCTGGAGAGCAGTGGAAGAGTGGGACGCTGAACCCCGCTGATGTGTTGCCTCACTTGGGAGAGACCAGATAAGAGGGTCCCAGGAGTGGATCTCGACTATGAAGAGCCATTTAGAGTTAGACCTAGCTGCCTCTCCTAGGTGTGAGGGGGCATGGAAGGCCATGACAGCAATTGATGTGGAATAGATGAGCAGGTACAGAACAAGTCCTGCTTTTGTGCCATACAACCATTGGAGTTCATGTGAGTTTTGTAATGTTATCTTAAAGGTGAAGTTGAAATTCTAAACCACATAGCATCATATTTTATTTTCCTGTATTATTTATATATAATTTGAATTCAAACCTGTTTCCAGACATACTGTCGGCAGACCTGCCTACCTGTACGCATACGCATTTTAACCTCAAAGTACGCTGGTACAATTTGTCACTCTAAAATATGCAAAAACCTGGTGACGCTTCTGTGCACGCACAGTACTCAAATCAAGCAACAGCAAAAGAAGAAGAGTTCGACCAATCAGAGCGCTGAGTTCATTCCCCAAATAACAAGCAGGGAGGATTGACAAATGCGGAAGGCCTAGCATTAAAAAGAGACTGCAAATCGACAGCAACACAAATTCCCGCTTGATTCCCCTTCCATTTCCGCCGTCTGTTTTCTTAAGCGCGCACTGTACAGTAGTCATTATTTCATTTTTTTCCCGTTTTGCGTCAATAAGCAATGGATTATAAATATACATAATTAATATGAAAATGCCTGAGATGGCTTGAAGAACACACATAAACTATACATTGTCACAGTCGAGTGTTTATTGTCTTAATATTTTATAATTCAAAACGTTTCTATCTTTTAATTCAGATAGCTGGATGGCTTTGTCCATATTAGGGATTTCCTGGAGCATCATTGGTTCTATTACTTCTGTGATGCATATGTGGATTTTCTGCGAGAGGGCGCCCTCCGGCTTCCAGTATGAATGAAACAGACAAAACATGTGTTTATAGCGCTCTGTAATGACCAGTCCATAAGAATACTTCTCTCAAAAGAAATTTGAAGTAGACATATGATAATCCATGTTTTTCTTGTGTACAGAAGTGTACTGGATTTTTAATTCAAGTGAAACAAAATATAAACTAAATACAAATTTATGAGCTATTACTTAATTTTATACTTTTAATATTTAATTACATTCAGTTTTGAATTGCAATTGCTTTTTGTTTCTTTTTTTACCTTAATGCATGAATTTTATTTTATTTTAAAATGCTCAATTCAATTCTAAATGGCATATATCATAACCCTGATATTTACATGAACTCCATGCTGTTCATACACGTATGTTCTTTGTTGGATTGTACACCCTAAACTTAAATTTTCCACATGAATCCAAGATATCCGAGATAAATACATTCAGCTCAGTTGTGAACCCCTGTAGGTTTGAAGAGGATGTTGGATTGTGGTTTTGGATGTCTTCTCCTTTGATGCATGATTGCAAGTAAATTGAAAGCATGACACAGAGCGCAATTTTGGTGAACATCTACATGGGCAGCTGAGGTGCTTTATTATCTACCCGAGGCTATGGATTTTTCTTTACTAACAGCCTGAATTTGAACCAGGAGCAGTGAGAATATTAGTATGGCCCAAAGGTTCTTCAGCAAGAATGAACCACCTGGGTCTCCCTTTCAAACCAGCTTTAAAATGCTCCTCTTCTGGGAGGCTTTTAGCTGGCCAATTTGCACTTAAACATTTCTGTAGGCAACATAGATGAACCTCTACTTAAAAGGTTGCGTTTAGTATAGTCATGGACAGCAATCTTTGAAAAGCTCAACATTATGCATCCTGCCTAAACATTAAAAAACGCTTTTACTCATGTACTCCATTTTTAGTTCTCAACTGTTTAATATGTGTTTTGTGTGCCCCATGAATTCAAGAAGCTGGATTCTAGATGCATGCATTTGTTTTCATGTGTAAACCCTAAAAGTGTTCTGTTTTGTTTTTGGACCATGATTGCAAAGAAATTGCAATCATGGTCCAAAATTAAAGGAAAATTTACTTTGGAAAGAAAATAAAACCCACAGAAAAACCCTTGTATTATATATTAAATAAAAATATATATGACTTTTGTTGTTGAAAGAATATGTTTTAATATTTAAGATGTGTGTATCTGTTTTAAAAAGTATAAAATACATTTTAATACTTGAAATAAAATATAAATATATAAAATAATTAATGTATTCCATTAAAAGTCTGACTGAAGACTTGTAAGACTACGCTCTTTTCACTACGATATGACCATAATAAGGCAGTATGTTGTTTCTTTGTGTGTGTGTGTGCAAAAGAGCTGTAACAGGAAATTAGAGGAGACATGCATGTTTGAGCGGGTCCCCCTGAGTGGTGCTGGAGGTCAGGACAGAGGGCCTGTCTCCATTAGTTTTACTGGCACACCTCCAAAACCTTTCTTGCCCCTTCAGACTGCCTTTATTACTTCCCTCCCCACTGTACTGCTTAAGGTCTATACAGATGGGTTAAAGCCTGGGCTCATACAGGCTCATACATCATAAACCCTGGTCAGCGTAGACACCATATAAAATTTTGATGCAATTGAACAAGGCTGAAGTACAATACGTTTAGTATAGCGTACTCATGTGTGTAAAACTTTTTTTGAATGTGTATGGTGTCACATAAACATCCACTAAAAATGAATAAACTGCTGCGACAGGTTTATCAGATTCAGAACTTGCTCGTTTTTTGCCGATGTATTAAAAGAACTGGCTCAAACGAGTAGTTTATTTGTGAATGAGACTATACTGCTACATGTTTAAATCCATTGTA
This sequence comes from Sinocyclocheilus rhinocerous, assembly GCF_001515625.1. Classification (NCBI taxonomy): domain Eukaryota; kingdom Metazoa; phylum Chordata; class Actinopteri; order Cypriniformes; family Cyprinidae; genus Sinocyclocheilus; species Sinocyclocheilus rhinocerous. The sequence continues at coordinate 3,226,885 of NW_015631049.1, read as the reverse complement.
CTCTTACAAATGTCTGCAAAATGTTTGACCCTAGTTTGTTGTCATTCATTTTACCTCAGTTTTTCTGTCTGCGTTAAAAAAAACTAAACTGGCAGTCATTGTATACCTCCCCACCATTGTTTAGTCCTGTTCTTGCATGATTGAAGTCACCTGAAAGTAGTGTGTGTTTGCTAACCTGATACTTCCCTGCAACCTTATCCCATGTCTTTATCCCAGTGTCAAACCCACCTGAGGAGTCCCATCTGAGTTGAACAAGAGGGTCTCAGAGCTGTAATTTAGCCCCTGTCTACATGAAAGGACACGCTTGGCTATTGTAAACACTCGGATGTCGCCTCTTAAAACAGTGTCATACAGAAGTGATGCATTTCAGAAAGGGACCCAAGACATCCTTCTTTCAAAATAACGATGTTTTAGAGTTTTCCAAAAAAATTTTTTTTGGTCTGTTAAATACTGATGCTTTTTTGGCAGATACTAGTCCCAAGCCTACCTGAAAAATAAGCCTTGAATGATATAGATTGAATGATAAGACTGTGAAGTGACAATGAATGTTTTGTTTGGCGTCATTTCCCTCTTCAGTAAAATGAAAAGAGTTCCAGTGCTGCCTTCAGTGCTGACAGAAATATTGTACAATCTTTCCACCTGTGATGCAATCTCAATTTCATCCAGTGTGGTTTTCAGGCGTTACAATTTTTGAAGGCGTTCATAGAAACAACACAATAAAACATGCCCAGTACGGTTTTTAATGGGACGTAATGCTCTTCAAGCATCTGTGAAGGATTTCGGTGAAAAAGAGCAAGCTTTTGTGCGGAAATATCCCAGGAATTTAGATAAACAGTCCATACAATGAAATCTTTAAAAAATATATTCTTTTATCAAGGTCTGAGTCTGATCAAACCATTGGTCTGACTGTTACTTGACCCGTGTTCATGTCATGTTCTTTCTTCAATAATTGTTTTTTTTTCCATAAAGTCACACTATGAAAGATACAATCAGCTCTGCTTAAAGCCGATTATCCAGTTTAATTTGGCATGAAGATCTCGAGATATTCTTCGCCTTGAGATGGCTGAATTATTTCATAATAAAGTCACAAGGCGAGTCATTAGGGAAGGAAAAAATCATAAGACATTTGAAAAACATGCATGCGGTCGTCCACATGTGCACCTTTTTGTGAGGCGTGAGTGCAAGCGTGTATGCTAACCAAGCAAATCAGTTTCCGTCCAATGCTCTTTTTTTTTTTACTGGAAGCAGTTAAGTGAAAAAGCACTTGAGAGAACATTATCCGCATGAAAATATTGACAGTATGCCTTTACACCACCTTGCCACTATGGCCACAACGTCAAAACAAGAAGTCAGGTGTGACGGGTAGAAGAAGGCCTGTCAAACTGGGATTGTTCCTGCGAGTTCACCGTGTTAGGAAAGCCAGTTCCAGGTATATAAAGAGAGAGGCAAGAAAGCACAAGAGCTCTTTCAGACCCATGTTATGCTACTTGGGCTGTTGAATGATTCCCATTCATCCATTGCCTCTTCCACTGAAAAGTAATCAGTTACTCGCTGAAAGATGATATTATATGCACCTAATGTCATACAGGTCTGAAGCAGGTTCATGTCTGATAGCATTGTTAGAGGACACCTTTATTTGTGCTCTCCCATGGCAAAATGCTCACTACCCCAAATGGCTTTCGCCCATGTTGTTTGGCCTGTTTTTTTCCTTTTCATTCGCTTTTCTCCTCCTGTTTCACCTCCTGCTTTTCTCTGCGGCCTGTAAATCAGGAGAAAAGCAGCTGGCAGTGCTAATAGAGGATGCTCTCCTGCAGGGTAACAAAGAGGTATTGTTGGGTTTGTAAGGGCATTATGCAGCTAAATAAAGCTGACATGCTGAGGTGGAATTATTGCCCATGCTGAGCCTGGCGCTGCCCCGTGAAGCGAGGCTGAGAGTCGGCTGGAAGGAAACCAGAGCCGGAGAACCTGAGAGAGAATGGGCTGCCATTCCAGAATGTTCTATAATGATGGCTGTTCTTCTATTCATCAGTTCTTGTGCTCTTCTTGAATGGATTGGCACTTGGATGTATACCATGGTACTGAGTAGGGAGGGATGCACAATATATTGGTACCATTTTGGTTATGACAATATTTGTGTTATTTTTACATTTTTATTAGTTGTTTATGCCAATAATCAATTAGCTCAATAAGCTCAAAATGGCCAAATTCTAATGTAAAATATCACTAATCCATACCCTGCTTTGAGGTTAAGCTAATAAGAACCCAAAACGTGGACTGGCTTGTTCAGCTGAAAACTGACTGTGTGGCCATTTACGGGTGGTTCTCATATTTTGGCTTTTACTCCAAATGTCAAAGGCCGAGGAATCGAGATTTGTCTGTTGTATTGGCCTGCATACGACTGAGTCTCTGCTGATTCCAACACCCTGCTGAGCCGTAAGACGAATCTTTATTAGAGCAGACAGCCATTGTCTGCAGTCATCTAGATAATTGCAGTGCTGGGTCCTCTTCTCTAATCAATCCAGACAGCTGCCGCCGTGCCTGCCGCGTTTGCCAACCGTGCAGCTCAAGCTAATTAATGAAATGATGAGCCGTTTGGGCACAACGTGGTACCACACAAACAATCTGAGACGCTTGGAAATGCCCAGCCCACATCAGAGGCGCGGATAGATTAGTGAAGAGCTTGTATTTTTATCACTGTCTTAAAAGCAAAAGTTTCGGAAGTACTGCATACTGTTAAAGGAATAGAACTTTTTCATCCAGAATTGAAAGTTCTGGTGTTATTTACTCGCCTTCATGTTGTCCAAAACCACCAGTGTGACTGCCTTTTTTTCCACAGAACACAAAGGAGTAAATATGAAAACATGCTTTTTCAGATATAATGAACAAGGACTGGCACTTCAAAAGGGATGCAAAGTTTGTTCATGTTGTTATTCATTGATAATCTTTCCCTGCAGTGACCTAATACAGTCTGAATTATAAATAAGTCATTTAGACTGATTTAGTGAATCAATTCATTGAAAAGATTTGACTCAAAATGATTTGGTCACAAATCAGACATCACTAGTTCTCTCATGAACAGAGAGCTTGGGTGGTTGACAAGATTTTCGATGACTAACCATTGAAATATTATTTTGTTGTTTACACAAAGCTATGGTATAGCGTCAGAATTCATATGGACTACCTTTGTAATACTTTTTAAAGCTTAAAGTCCACATTCATTTCAGTTGCGTTTAAGAGAGCGGCCAGCAGTTTTCATTTTATATTTATACAGGCTTAGAACAACATGAGGTTAAGTGGTGTGAGAATTTTCATTTTTGGGTGAACTCTTTCTTCAACATTAAATAATCTAGAATAGTTTATATTAACTTAATGAAGCCATTTTTCATAGACGTGAAAGTCAGGGCAAAAAAAAGTTAATCTGACATTATGTTTGTTACTCAAGTCATTGCGCCTAATTTTTAGCTAA
>NW_015631049.1:3222629-3223295 GCF_001515625.1 Sinocyclocheilus rhinocerous | reverse complement strand
CACACACCCACACACACCCCCCCCCCCAGTAATCACGCATGGCATGAAACAGGATGGCATATGCCGTCTGAGCCATATGGGCACAGTGTGAGTCTGTTCCCAGCATGGGGAAGCAGTGGTTCATGGAGTGCACGGAAAGCTTCCAGATCTCTGAAATGAACAGTAGGTGCTCACAGATTTTCTGTGTGGGTTTCACCAGCCAACATGTTGCAGCTTAACACCCGGAGTGCTCTGGTGCCACCTTGCCCTGTCCCGAACAGAGATGGAAATAGAGGACCAATGTCTTCGCACCAGCTGTCATTGGCCCTAAAATTGTCTTGAAACGCACAGGCTGTTTTTGCATGTCTGTATTCTCAGTAGGGATGGGTATAGAGGAGCTTAAACTAAACTTCTCCTAGAGAAATACTGTATGTGTTTATGCATCTGTAGGTCAGCTTAATAGTACTGTGAAATGGTAACTGCATACAATACCACACAGTGAGGGAAAGCAAAACATATGCTATCGGGGGTACAGCAATGTAGAGAGTGTGACCTACATTTATGTTATTTTTGTTTTACCCTGTGCATTAAAATATGTAATGTATGTTTTCACGTAATGTTTTCTATAAAAAAAAAATACATTATTGCATTATAAAAATATACATACACGTTTATATATATATATAT
>NW_015631049.1:3202616-3221073 GCF_001515625.1 Sinocyclocheilus rhinocerous | reverse complement strand
ATATATATATATATATATATATATATATATATATACATACATATTTAATAATTTATATTTTAATTTATTAATTTATCAATAATAATTTATTTAATAATTTGTCATGTGTATTTCCATGTGAAATTAGGCAAAAACATTTTAATGTACAGTATTAGTCATACTAATAAAATGTTACCAATATGATCACCAGTATATTGTACTGGTGTTTTCCCCCAAAATTAATATATCACATTTTAGCAGCTCCGAGACAATATTCAGGCTTATTATCAACATTTCTGAACACAAAATCTCTTTCATCAGCTAGAGGAACCCACCCAGTTGTGATTTAGATGTTTTGGCATTCTGTGTTCTTTGTTGGCACAATGAAATGCAGATCCCAGTGGATTTGACTGGTAAAGAGGAGAGCATTTCCTGTCTGGATGCTGCTAATCTGTGAAAAGATGACAGCTCTCCATGCAGCACCTGTTCGGGAGATAAATTCCTGTGTCTTATTCTGTTTGTTGACTTCATCAGCTGGAGGCGGCTTTTAGTTTGTTACTTGAGGTTTTATTTCTGTTGTTGTGCATGAGTATTAATGTTTATTTTGGGGCACACAGTGGTGATGGAGAGATATACCACAGGGTTTGTGAGGGAAATGAACTCACAATGTGTAGCGTTAGGCTTGAGTTCTGTCGGCAGAAGGCAGCGTGGTGTGTGAGTATTTGCAATAAGCATCAATGGCCCCTGGTCATTTGAGAGAATTTGCATCCCCTGCTGCCTTATCTTAAGACCCTGTTTGCATATGAGCTGTTTTTATTACATATAAAACAGAGACAGACTAAGGCATAAATCCATAATCTCCCATTTGCATGTGCAACAGGAGACGGTTGAGAATATTGTTGTAAGGGGGGTGGGGGGCTTAATAGTCTGGAAATAGACACGGCTGCATTGAAATTCATAGTGTGTCTCAAGCGTTATGTCGAAAATAGCGTGTTGATGATGTCTTGATGCTTTGTACTTTAGAAGTATGCATGCGTGAATGCTTTATGTGCTGATATTAACCACAATGTCTTGCACTGCAGAAGAGAGTATCTAACTATCCATCTATCTCTGTCTATCAACCCATCCATCCATCCATCGTTCTAACTATTGTTCTATCTGTCTTTCTGTCTGTCAGTCTGTCCATTTCTCTTAAGGCTTTAAAGTTTAGAACTTTTTAAACAAGGGTTTTTTGTTTGTTTGTTTTCAAACAAGGCCAAGATAGAGTTTGTCTTGACAAACTTTGCTTTTCTGGTTAAATATTAGGGAATCGTCTGTGAAAAATCAATATGGAAAATTCCTTCAAAACAGTACATTGTGGCATATTTTTAGAGAGTTTAGAGGGTTTTTAGAGTTCAATTTCAAATTAGAATTGAGTCTTGTTTGTTGTTATTCAAGTTGAATTCAAATTCTGAAATTTAATTGAAATTTGAAAGGTGCTGTCAATCCAATTCTAAATGATGCGCTGCAAGAGACACTTTTATGATTTTGTGGCTTTATGTCCCTGCAATTTCATACCACCATACTACACACTACAAAGTATGAACTGTCCCATTACCAGTGAAATATATACTTAATTAAAATACAGTCATGGACAACTCATTTTGTGTACCTGTATACTATTTGCTGATGATTTAGTTGTCTTAAATTCAATTACTTGCTATAAGCTGCACAAGTGTCAATCATAAGTAGATTAGAAAAGTCACTCATAAAATGAGACACTTTTTCAGAGCCCTGAAAAGAATTTTCTCTGGAAGCTACAGCCATCTGTCTACACTTTCATCACGCCAGTGTGTGTGTAATGGCTATAGTACGGCAGCTCTCCAGATGTTTCAAGACGGCTGTCTGAGCCTGAAATGAGGTCAGAGGTCAAGGATATCTTAGTGGGACAGCTGTGGGGCGATGCTGGGGTCACCCTGCCTCTGCTAGAACCATCCGTCATGAGTATGCACACCCCTACCGACACTGGAGGTGGTTCCTACCACAGTAGGCACGTGTTGAGGCCAGAGTCCCTTGAGGGATTGTACCATGAGAGAAGCAGCAGGGGGAGAGTATAGATCAATAGTACACTGAAGTGTCATCTGGTGAACAGGGATGCCAACACGTCCCAAGGGAGTGTCACTCCCTCCTCAGAATGCGACCTTCGACCTCTACAAATCTGTGGGTGTTCCTGAGGGTGCTCTTGTCTGTGTGTCTAATAGCTCTGCTGTGATTTCACTCAGTCTTAATGGTCTCTTTTGTTGCCTGTTTTATGTTACAGATTGAAATCGCTTTTCTGTTCGAAGCTTGAGAGCACTGTAAGGCATAAAATGGCATGGCAAGAATTGTAGTACTTGTTAAATTACTGAAAGTGTTACCAGTTCTACTTAGCATTACTATTCTTATTTGAACAAACCCCTAATCCTATTTCTTTTTCCTCTTCATTTTCCTCATCTTCCACCTCTGCCTTTTACTTAATAATAATAATAATAATAATAGTTATTTTTCATTAATTTTTTACAGCACATATGCGTTATTATTTTATTAATAATAATAATAATAATACTTTTAAAATTATTTTTTAATTTGCTGCACCATTTGTGTTATAGCATATATGCTTTATTATTTTAATAATAATAATAACAATAATGTGATTTATTGTTATTATTATCTTATTTATAATATATATTTTTTATTCTGCTGTTCCACTTGTGTTAAAGCAAATATATGCTTTTATGTATGTATTTATTTATTTATTTATTTCTGAGACATTTGTGTTGTGACACTGGTTAGAAATAGTTGTGGTCTTAATTTTCTTAATTAATCAGAACGATGATTTTTGCCTGGTGGACAATAAAATGGGTGAAAATAGTCCATAGAATGAGTGATTTTGGGAGTGAGCTCTTTTGACTTGGGCTAGTAAGCAAATAATTCATAACCACCAAGTGACAAACTAGTAATAGCAATACACTAAAACTACTTTGAACATCTAGCAATCAGCAAACCAAGACAGCATCAGGGTGGCAATGTTTGCATGGGTAAGCAGTAAAAACCTACTCCATTTATAATGAAGTTTGTGTGTTGTGTGGTTTTGTTGTTAGCGGGCACAGTAAATCTATCGTTGACCTTGGTGTTGGATAATGAGGTCTCAGAGAAATATTTCTGCCTTGAGGCCTATCAGTTGTCAAAACCAAAAGTTAAAGGAGTTACAAGTTTATTTGGCAATGTCTTCTCATTAAAAGATTCCTAAGGCAGAATTTCAGGGCTAACAGTCACAGCTTGGAATGTTTTGAGAAAATTGAAAGCTTTAGCCGTATACTGATGTGTCTACAGTGAGGTTGACAGATTAACAATTTACCGCAACCACAAATTGACAAGATTTTCACAGGTGACAACCTTCTAAGATTGTCTAAGACACGCACAGCCACTGGCAGCAGCGTGACATCACACCGGCTGCCCAGGCACTCATTTCGAATGACATTGTGTCACATTTTCTGCAAAATGATTACAGCCACATTCCAGGTTGGGAAGAAATCCCTTCGTTATGTACAGCAGGCATCCAGACGAACTGAGACATTCACAGAGCACTTTTTTAATGAGAAAGAAGCCAAGCTTGTATGTCTTGTCCTGCCTGCTGACTGCCATTATGGCCCATTAGAATCATCATTAAGAGAGAGTGCAGGGCCCATTGTGCCTAAAGTGCCACGGACTGCTAGCTGAGGAGCCTGACTACCACTGTCCGCTTTTACCACACAAACGTGCCTCGGAAACTGGTTTCCACAGCAACGTCACTGAAGGGCAACGTATTTCTTCTCTGTGCTTTGTAGGAAAAGGCAGCAAGACAGGGTTATCCGTGAATGCATCTGCTTAGACCTTTCCAAGCAATTGGGTTGAAGTTCTCATTTTGTGTTAATCTTGTACAAGGCTCTGCCATGCAAATCCTAACCACTGACGTTCCCAGAAAACCTTCAAAAACCATCCCAGAGCTGCAAAAAAAAGGACAAGCTCCACCACCTACATGCTTAAAAGGACAATTTAGTTTGTAAGAACAAGTTCTGTGTGTAGGCATGGGCTCATTTAGGACGTGCGTCACATTCGGCTGCATGTGGAGAAATATGTCAAGAACTCAAGCTAGCGTTTTTATCCCTCAATTATTGGTGTCCATTAATGATTAAGTGGTATGTTAATACAGCACAGATATTCCATTAGGAGCTCCGGTCTGAGGTTTTAATGGCCTGGGAGAGAGTATGTGTACTGCAGGCTTTCAAAGTCTTTGTTTGAGGCTGCACTAAGCTGTTAGGAATGAGGACTGCATTAAATGTGCTAATTAGTGGCCTGGGGAAGATATTGTCTTAAATTACTCTCTTCCTCTCTCCATCTTTCCTTTCTGTGTTCTTTTCTATCACTGTTGCCAATAAAATAGACTTGTGATTGGTGATATGCCAATACAGGTTTTTTTTTTATGTTAAGACGATATGCAATAATTGGCCAATATTAAAATTCTATACTATTATGGATGGATGGATGGGGGGGAAAATCGTTTTAAATTCTACAAGTGATTATATTTCAAAGCATTAAAGGGATACTTCACTCAAAAATGAAAATTCTCACCCTCATGTCGTTCGAAACCCATAAGACCTTCGTTCATCTTCAGAACAAAAATTAAGAAATTAAGACGCGTCGCGAATTAAATGTTTCTCCAAGCATTATTTTTCATAACAAAAAAACAGCACGCAGCATTCGGCATGAAATTAATGCTCAGTGCCTTGTCACGCTCTTGGCGTTTTAAAAAACATGGCGCTCCCATTGAAAACAATTGAAAAAATACGTTAGCCTCGGGGGAAAAAATGCAGTTGATCAATTTGGACATTACTGTAGTAGATTGTCCAACTTTTTGGTGCCTTAAGTCTTTGGTTTTTGGTTACATACAATTGTCAAAGGAAATGGGTTTGTCAATACTGATGTCTAGAGAGTAGATTAACAGATGAATATAATTTTATGAGAAGATGTACACGAGTTGTTAAATGTATATATCAACCCTTGATTATTTTACTATGCTTTTACATGTTGAATGACTATAGTCTGTAAAATGCTGAGGCTAAACTCTTTTTTTTTTTTTTCTTGCACTGCACTCCTCTGAGCAAACCTCTGTACAAGTACAGTTCCTCTGTACAAAGATTCTGGCGGTGTTACTGAAATCCCTGGAAATATCCTGAAAGGCCAGTATAAAGGGTGCATGATCCCTTTTCACAGCACAATTGAAACATAATTATTTCATGGCAGACTGTGTGCTCTGTAAATCTATGAATGGGAACAGCATTTAACTTTAATTAGCTCTGATTTATTCATTCTGACTGGATTGCTTGCAGAAAATTGGATCATCTGATTATAGTCAAGCATGAAAATGACCTGATTAAACACTTCATAAAAACCCATGGAGAGAGAAAGAAATGCAGAAAGAAAAGAAACCTGGGATGAAATGATAAAGGGGAGATAAGAGAGATGAGGCACAGAGAGGAAGACAGTCAGACAGATGTGGATGCGTTTGGTGTCTTGGCGTATGCCAGCATTATGCACAGTGGGTGAAGAAGGTATCGCAGCTGGTTTCTGTTCACCCTGCTGCAAACTAATGGATAGATTGGCAAACCAATCCCACGCTATAGGTTACATGCAACCCTTCATGTGCATTTGATTTGAGATGCTTCCATGCACCTGAGCAAAAAATAAATAAAAAATCACTATCCAATGTTGTGAACTGGCCTTTGCAATTGGGAAAATATGCATGATTTATTTCTAAATTCATTATGCTTTTTGCCCCCAGCTATATCAATTAAAGCATCTAAACTGCATTTAACATCTGAATTAAATACAGTAACTATTAAATGACTTATATAAAATATAGATACAGATTTTGAACTTTGTTTGTGTCTTTCTTTTTAGTTACGCCAACGAATGAGCAACATCAGGTTAGTATTTTTTTTTTTTTTTACACAAATTTTTATAAATATTATAAATAAATGTTTATTTATTATATTTATATAATTAAATATTGTTTGTCTTACAACAAATACGCATTTTAATTTGTAATAAAAACTGAAAATTGACAGCTAAAAGTTCATAAACTGCCATAATATGAATATTGTTTCTCATATCCCGTCTTTCCTTTCTAATCACAGCAACAACCCTTCCACTCTTCCTCCCAAACACCACCTACCTCACTCCCCTCATCATCTCAGCGGCCTCCCGTCTCCTGCTCCTCCTCTTCCTCTCTCCATAGCCGGTCTGCCCTCCTCCCACTACTCCCTTCACTCGCCCTCTCACCTCTCCAGCCATCCGGCCATGTTCGCCAACCCTGCTACACTGCCTCCTCCACCCACCTTACCGACCAACAGCCTGGTGGTGCCAGGACACCCTGCCGGACCACCCTATCCAGGTGAGAACCCCTTCATTGAGATTTAAACTGTTTCTGGCATAGTTAGTATGAGATTTGAGAATATTTTGGACAATAGGTTTCTTCAGTTCTGTAATATGACAAGTTAATTCAAATATATCACTTGCATAATCCGACTCCTGCGTCCCCCCCCACGGGTTCTCCTGCCCCTGCTGCGGCGGCAGCCCCCGCGCCTAGACCGCTCCCTATCTCCCCGAACCCTCTCAGTATCAAGAAGGAATCTGTGCCCCCTAACCCCACCCCTTCCCTCCTGAGGAACCAATCCCTCAGCGGCCTCCCGTCTCCTGCTCCTCCTCTTCCTCTCTCCATAGCCGGTCTGCCTTCCTCCCACTACTCCCTCCACTCGCCTTCTCACCTCTCCAGCCATCCTGCCATGTTCGCCACCCCTGCTACACTGCCTCCTCCGCCCACCTTACCGACCAACAGCCTGGTGGTTCCAGGACACCCTGCCGGACCACCCTATCCAGGTAAGAACCCCTTCATTGAGATTTAAACTGTTTGTGGCATAGTTAGTATGAGATTTGAAGATATTTTGGACAATAGGTTTTTTCAGTTCTGCAGTATGATTAATCGCGATTAATCGCATCCAAAATAAAAGTTTTTGTTTACATAATATATGTGTGAACTGTGTATAATTAGTATGTATATATAAATACAAAAACGTGCATGTATATATTTAAGAAAAAATTTTTGTTTTATATATAAAATATTTATATTTATAAATAATATAAATTATAAATAAATATAAATATATATATATATATATATACATACATGAAAATATTTTTAAAATATAAACATGTATGTTTTTGCATTTATATATACATAATAAATATACACAGTACACACACATATTATGTAAACAAAAACTTTTATTTTGGATGCGAGTAATCGTTTGACGTCACTAATAAAAATATTGCATTTGTATAAGGGTGCGTACACACTAGAGTTTGCACTGCACCAAAGAGTGCTGCAAATCCACTAATTTCAGTTAAGATGGTGCCTTGTAAGGGTGTAGAGGCATTAACATCCATTGTCCAAACAGAATGGAGGGTCCCGTTTTTACCCAGCTTTTACCTAATTTTTGTCCCTCAAACTTGCCATCGCAGGTTTCTCTAGTGTGTAAGTGCCCTAAGAAATGAGTGGTATGTCATAGCACACAATTAATTAAGTTTTAATTTAGCATATTGTAGTGCTAGTCTTAAATCAACACAAATTTGGTTCGCACAAATGTAGGGACCTTTCCTTCAGTTACTATGCTTTAAATTGCTTGATGTAAAACACAAAATGCTTTGTTTGTTGACAAATAACTCATGTTAAAGACAGCTTTATGGACATATAAGTATTCAGTAACAACAGCATTAAATTGAAGCTCTTAAATTGCATTCTTTTCAAGATTTTTCAAGAGTGAGACGAAATGGGGCACGCATCAGAGGTCAGCATATGAAATATGTGACTTATATCCAGTTGGCCCATTTTTCTACAGTATATGATACATGTAATAAAAAAAGATATCAGCTATACTGTTAATTTCTAATATCTGGATCCTGTGCCTCGGAAGGGCACTTCAGCTGTAAACTTCTGTTTTATTGGCTGTAATTTGACCTTTGACAGTTATATGAGATTTTGTTACAATTTACACTAAATGCAAAATTTGAGATGAAAATACCTGTCTGCTTCATCTCTGCCTTTCTTTATATGGTAAGTGTTTTTTTTATTTTTTATTATTGGCTTTTAAATGCCAGTTCCAGGCATGTTAGAGCTACATGCTGATCTTAACCAAAGGAGCAAGTAAAGAATAAAAAGAAATTTAATAAAAAATTAGTGTTTTTACATGCAGCTAACTTCTACAATGTAAACCTTTGGTAAACACATGGCTCAAGTCATTGCAAAAGTACCAAAACCATTCTTCAGATTTTCTCTGTTTTTGATCACTAAAAACATAATGTTAATTTATACTCTAAACTAAAAGTAAATATTAATCTTTTAAAAGCATCAAGCCTGTGCTTAAAGAGTTTCTTAAATTTTAAGAAGGGATATTCTTTAAGTCTTAAAGGGATAGTTCGCCCAAAAATGAAAATTGTTGTATGCAAACCTGTATGCATTTGCTTCTTCTGTTATTGTATTTATTTATTTTCATCCATGCAATATAAGTCAGTGTGTTCAGGATGTTTGTTTTTGCTCCACAGAAGAAAGCAAGTCATACAGGTTTGGAACAACATGAGGGTGATTTTCATTTTGGGGTGAACGGTCCCTTTAAGGCAGTAGAAGAGTTTGTGTTTGTCGGGTCAAGTGTGTGTGTGTTTTCTGCCGAGGTGACTCTTGGTTCTCTCTTGTCTTTAGATACCAGCCTGTTGATATCTTTCAACCAACCAATCATGTATTGCCAGCCTCATTCGGGGATTCTGATTGGCACATTGTCACAGGCAACTCTCTTACCTCCACCAATGAGTCCTCACGTAGAAAACCCTCACACCTTGAATTGGAGAAACAGAGAAAGCCAGGTGACTACCCTCTTTCGCTTCTTCCTACCGCTGTTGTGAAAACTCACTGGCCGCCCGTGCCTTTTTTTTCTTTTCCCTCCCGTGTCTTTCCCCCTCTCCCCCCTTTCCCTCCTTTCCCTCCTTTTCCCCCTTCACTCTCCTTTCTTGCAGAGCATGATATTCTGCGGCAGGAGCTGAACAACCGCTTCCTGGTTCAGAGCTCGGAGCGAGGTCGGGGGCCGGCGCCAGGGGCGACACGGTCACCGTTGGCCCCTGTGTCGCTCCTCCGGGCCGAGTTTCACCAACATCAGCATATGCACCAGCACCAACACACGCATCAGCACACCTTCACGCCCTTCCCTGCCATCATTGGGCCGCCCACTGCACCTCCCATGGTGCGTACCCCAGCCAGAAATGTGAGGATAAGTAAAAACAGATAGATTTTACTCCCTTCCTACCTCCTATTCCCCTCAAAATAGTCCGATCTATTAAAAACAAACCCCTTCTATACGACCATCATATTCTTCCAGCAAATGACACTTGCAATCGTGTTGTTGTACTGAATATAAGCATGGTCACATCACAGTTGTGCTGATATTCAGACTAACAGCATGAGTAACTTTTAGACACAATATGGCCAGTTATTTCATCTACTTTGTCTCAGTTGACAGAAATAGTTCTAAGAAAAGCCAAAACATTTACATGTAACAGAGAAACACACAGACTGGCAGCCTGTTTGGAACCCCATGAATCCAAACAGTGAACCGAAATGGCGCTCATTCAGTCACATAATAACACAGCCCTGCATCTTGAAAAAAAAAATTGCAGAAAAAGGCTTAATGTTACCTAATGTGATGATGCTGAGTTAAAAAAGAAAAAGAAAAAAAAAACATTATATATATATATATATATATATATATAAATACATTACATGCATTTTCTTTTTTTTAACAATATAAGAGTGATGATTTTTCAAATTATCTATATGTATTCGCTTAAATGCACAGTCAGATTTAAAAAAAATTCAGTTTTAATGACAAAAGAGATATTCATAATGCAAAGGGGTGGAAAAATATGTTCATGTACTCCATTTAATGCCAAAGAACTTCACATAAACACAAGTTAGCTGTTTGGATGTAGTAAAACACCCAGAGAAACAGCAGAAAACGTCTGAATCCGGTTTGCATTTTTGTCACTGTCACTGGCCATAATTCGAACCTTGAAATTTGGCATAAAAATTAGGCATAAAATAATGTCTTCAGAATCATTCATACATGTAAAAATCTGAGAATTGAACAAAAAGTTGTAACCTGGTTCAGAGGAAGATAGGAATCATGTCCTTGTGGCAGTTTTTCTGTTGATAATACAAGACTTCAGGGATAAGACTTCACCATACAAATGGTTGTCAAAAGCAAAAATGTCACAAAATGCACATCATATTTTGTGAGAAAATGTGAGATGCTACTGTTTTTGGAATCAGCATCTCAAACTTAGTAAGAAATGAGTATTGGATTTCATTCAGCAAATATGATGCAGGGTGGTGATAATAGAGCACCAGAACTAACTGTTGCATAATAAGCAACAGTGTTTACAACCCACTACAGAGCCTTGAGGTTTATCTTAAACCAGGCCAGATCTTAAACAGAGGCCACAGGGTTGAAACAGTTTTATAGCACCATCTCGGTGACATAACTGATACCCATCAGCCTAACAAGATAAACTATTGTCCCATGACAACCACAAATATTGTAGCTCTTCCTCTAATAAAAACCCTTTTTGCTGCCATGTTGACATGCCGTACTCATTGTGCTTTTATAGTGTGAGCCAGAGATATTTTATTGCTTTCATATGAGCAGAATGGTGATGTTTCTGAGTGCTGAGGGCTGTTTGAGAAAAACAGGAGGCAGACAAAGCCTTGTGGCGTGACAGAGGTACAGACAGAACTCATTCTATGTGACACTCAAAGCTTGCGGTCGAAACATAATGACCTCACCGTAGATGAAAGTCATGACATCAACGAGGTTGTTTTGATAAAGCATAATTGCTTCCGTGTGCAAAGCGTCTATTAGAAGCAAACTTTGGCAGCCTGTAATCAGATAAATTCAGCTCCTCAAAGTTAGCTAGCCATATGAAATGCATTCAGATCTCCGAAACGTATTCAGACAGGAACAAGAATGTCTTATCTGCATACTATCGCTGCTGTCAACCAATCCAAAAGATATTATGTCAGATTGCTAGATGAAAAGTCAAGCATTTTTGAATCATAGATTACCATCTCCAAAGATTGAACTCTAACTTAAAACATGCCATATGTTTTGTAGTTTGCTGCCTGCATTCTTTTGTGGGTTACAGAACTGTTTCGTCATCAAAAACTGAAAGACTGAAATAGCGATGAAAATGTTGGTTATGCATCTTATCTTTCGTGCAGAATCACAAACACACCACCACACCTTTCCCAAATGTTTTATGAGATACAAATCTTATTTGCTGAACAGTTATTGTTGAATTTCTTTCAATACCATGTGATTTAAGTGTGATGTTTTCTACTGACAAATATACTGATGCTTAGTTTCTAAAGCATTTCTGCGTGGGTTAAGAGCTTTTTCATAGAATGCAGTGTTGTTGTTTACTGGGGTAAATTAAAAAAACAGTATAAATGTCATTTTTAGTCAACATGAAACCAGAAATAACCCAATTTGCTTCCTTTATACATGTTTCTGGTCTTATTGTGCATAATTCATTGGTTTGTTATTCCAAAAAAATATATATTTCCCTACTTTCGAAAATACATCAGTTTAGTGAAGTAAAGTGGGTAACGTATTCTGTTTCATGTTGACATAACACACTTCATATAATGTCTTTCTTGTTTTCTTTTTTCCCTCCCTCCTAGCTTTTCTTATATAAAGATTTAATTGTTTACAGATGTAATATTGAATCTTGATTTGCCAAAGCTGTTTGTTATAAATCTCTGACAGGGGCTGTGAATTTTGAAGCACTGT
Organism: Sinocyclocheilus rhinocerous; assembly: GCF_001515625.1. Taxonomy (NCBI): domain Eukaryota; kingdom Metazoa; phylum Chordata; class Actinopteri; order Cypriniformes; family Cyprinidae; genus Sinocyclocheilus; species Sinocyclocheilus rhinocerous. The sequence continues at coordinate 3,209,143 of NW_015631049.1, read as the reverse complement.
TTTTTATGGGCCACTATAAACCTTTGCTGTATTTACTAGGCAAGTGTTAACCATAAAGCAGGAGTGCTGCTCTCGGAAGGATCACTGAAGTGCAATACGCAGGGAAGCCAGATCAGCGATTTTCTCAGCCAGGGCAACCTCATGTGTTTGATTTAGACTAATTATCATCACACATTCATACGATGCAGGATAAAAGCAGCTTATGCCTGCTGATCTGTTGGAGTATAAAGTCTGCACCATAAGTGAGCTGCGGTTCAAGCACTGCTTTTCAAAGAAACACACAGAGTTTATCCACTTTTATTACCATCACCTATGACGTAAGATGACAGGCTTCTGTAGGAACAACACTATGTATGAGGGGGTTTGTAAAGGATTTGAATGTTTATGTAAAAGAATATTTGCAGTGTTCAGTTAAGTGATAAAAAAAAAAAAAACGCAAGCCAGTGGAGTTAAGGTGACAAAGATGCTGGGTTTATTAACTTAATAGTAAAATGTAGCAGCAAAAAAAAAAAGTAAAGTTTATGAATTTTTGCTGAAGTTTATGAATTTTTAAAAATGTTTTAAAAGTATTTAAATGTTTTTTTTTTTTTTTATGTTTATGGACACATTTTAAGACATTTGTTTTATTACAGTGATTTAAAAAAGATAAAAATAGAAGATTATTAAATATATGACATTTTATTTCCATCACATTTGTATGAATTTCTAAAAATGACCATGAACCATTTCACCATTTCAATTCAGTTCGAATTGTTTATCCTATAGTTACGATGCTAACTTTACTCTCAAATTTTTCTATTAAAACTAGAACTTGCCTTGAAAGAGTTACTGTTCCATATATTTTTCTTAACTGTAATGGAATGATGCTGCCACGTAATAAATGGCTCATGTCAATTTAATTGGAAGCGAAGGGTGCCTTTCATTTGTTTAGCGATCTGGTTTGACTCTTTTGTGAGTGTATTCCCACACTCTGTGTCGACTCTGGAAGCCTGTGCCAGCTGCGGCTGCTGTGGTTTTCTTTCATGTGACATTGAACGGCTGTTTTACTGTGTAATTGTTTTATTAAAAGGGTGTAATTTATCTGAGCTTCATCTGCTTTTTATTTGACTATGTAAGCACACTGCAGTAAAGATCTCATGTTTTTGGTCACAGATGCCTTTGATTTTGTTGATATGTTTTTAATTTGAACTCTCTCTCTCTCTCTCTTTCTCTCCTTTCTATAGTTCGAGAAATACGCCCCAAAGCTGGACAATCCTTTCTTGAGACATTCAAATGTAAGTGCCAACTTGTTTTGACTGCACAACCTTGCTTTGACTGAAGATGAAGCAGATTATGTAAACTTTTTGGACTTTTTAAGACATATTTGTAAACTTTTTGCATGTTTTCAAGCATGCTTGGTTTGATGTTGTTTTCAAAGCAGGATAAAAAGTTGTTATAGCTTAAAGAGATGATAGACACCAAAGAGTTTTGTAAACTTTACATTTACGATGTTTTTTTCTCTGCAGTTCTTTCCCTCCTATCCACCAACAATGCCAGGCATGCCTCCAATGCTTCCACATTCAGGGCCCTTCAGTTCACTGCAAGGAGCCTTCCAGCCAAAGGTTAGACCTCAAAACTGTGCATTCACATCATGTGGGAAAGTAGACAAAACGGTTTTGACTTGAGCCGAAAAAGAACGAGACCTGTGGTTTGTTTGGGGGGTTTCAAATTTCCCGCTTGCACACTCTAATATGGCCAAGATTAGTAAGTCAAAAGATATTTTTAAAATATGGCCCATAAAACTAGCGTGTTCACACAGATGTGAACATTAAAAAAAAATGGTGGAAGTATCTACAGATTAATTGTTTGCTAGATCGATCTGGTAGTTCTGCAAAACAAAGGACTGAAAAAAAATAATAAAGTTAATCAAATTTGAGTAATATGGGAATTGAACATGGTATACTGTTCAGGCTGTCGTTTTCACAGGTGATAAGCCTGTTCTTTGGCAGTAAGCCACCTCTCAATATTTCAGTCGAACAATTTGTAAATATTGCTTTTCTAGAATCAAGTGTGCACAAATTAGATATTGCTGTTTAAGATGAATATTTTAAGTTAACTAAATTTCAGTGCATCTCTATACAGAACTACATTTTTAGAGTTTGGTTGCTTAGAACAGGTCAAGGTCACAGCGATGGTTTAGTGGTTAGTTCTCTAGGTATGCTAAGCCTTGGATGCTCATTTGACAGATAGATTGAAATCTGGGATGGGTCATGTCTCAATCCCACCCCCCTCTCTTTATCCCAGTAATTTCCTATCACATTTGCCAATAATAAAACGGCAAAAAAGTCCAAAAACAAAAAAGAATGGGGTCAAATCATTCTCAATTTCCTGTATACTGCAGAAATGTGGCTGATTGAGAGCCCAGCATCACCTTACCATTAGTATTCAGGGTGCCCTCAAATCCCACACAGCTGCATTTATACTGCAGGCAGATAGAGAAATCTACCACTGCCATTTTCTCCACTAATGGATTATGCAAAGAGGCTCAGGCTCAATAACCTGCTGGAGGCTTTTGTGTTAACTTTAGACTTAGCACTGTGGTCTTGAGCAGGGTGGTTAGTCTGGGTGTGTGTGTCTTTGCAGTGTGTGTGTTATATGGCTTTCCTTGCACTTCTCAAATAATTCTCACTATTGTGTTAGCTACCAGTCAAAGGAAGAGCAAGTCTGAAGTTTCCAACAAGTATGAAGTTCATGAGTATAAATGAAAGTGGCATCCATGAAACTTGGGACTGAAATGAAGTTTTAAACTTGAGGCTACACCCATGATGAATCACATGAATTTTTTCCAGACCTGATGTGTTTCCTTTTGAAACAAGATGTTTGGACAGAGTATATCAATGGCTTATTATGTTCTGTTTAATAGTTAGTTTAAATACATGTTTCTGCCGAATGTTTTACAGTAGCATGTAGACATCAAGACATCAAGCCACAAAATTTCCATTTTGATTTCATAGGATCATCAGTTTAAAAAAATGTACTAAAAAGACTTTAGTCAACACACCAAGGAGCCAAAAATGCTTATCCTCCTGACTACCAGCTATGGAGTTTTGGGGAGACACAACAAATGAATAGAGAAAAAATTATATATCAATATTCCTATTAAATATTAAATATTATTATGAAAATCTTGCTAATTATTACTCCCATTATCGCACTTATTTGTTCATTCTATGTTGCTCCAAAAACACATTAATAATCATGTCTTTTTATTTTTTTTAAAACCGGACTTTTTAAAGTCCCGATGTCCTCTACAGAGGACTTGGCATAACATATAAATAAAATATAATTTTTCTAAAATTGTATTTTTCAAAATTGTTCTTATGCTCTAAACAATGTAATGACATGACAAAATACTAAATTCACAAAACTGTTTTTTCCTGGTAGTCAGGAGGATATAATATATACAAAAATATTTCTCAACAGTGCATGATTGAAAATAGTAAATAAACAGACTTCAGTATCATGCTGTGTTCCATTAGCTTTATCTGAAATGGTCTTAACTTTCTTTCCAGGCTTCAAACCCTCTTGATGTTGCAGCACGACCAGGAACAGTTCCACACACTCTCCTTCAGAAGGACCCAAGGGTAAGCCACTCACTCTGGAGATCCACTTAAGAGATTGGCCATTAAAACGGAATCAGGATTGTGATGTTTTTAGCATTTCATGAACCTGAACTTTGTTAGAAAACATATCTCTCTGTCTGTGTCCTTTTCTCTGTTTCACACAGATAACAGATCCTTTTAGAACTTCAGTAAGAGTAAGCATCATATTTTTTATTCTCTTTCAAATCCCTAAATTTTCCACCTTAAATGCCAACGCCTTTGTGTTAATGCTTTGAAATTTCTTCTGCGCTCATGTTAGAAGCCAGGTAAATGGTGTGCAGTGCATGTTCAAATCGCCTGGCAGATCTACCATCATCAGCAGAAGATGAAAGTACGTTCTTTTTGGAAGCCTCTCTTGTCTCTTTTCTCTAATACAGTGTAGCCTAATTACAAGAATACACAAGTATGCATTGTAATGATTCATGCATTAGAGACCAACTCAGTAATTTTCCCTCATTAAGGACCATTTACACACAAAAATTTTGTACAGTGACTCCGGTCATATATTATATTATATTATATTATATTATTAAAATGACTTGTCTCACAAAAGCAGATGCACATGGACCCTCATAAACTGGATATGAATGGAAAACTTGATCTGTTCAGCCGTCCTCCAGCTCCAGGCGTGTTCCCTGGGTTCCCCTACCCTCATGATCTGGCCAGACCCCTCTTTTCATCAACAGGTATGTGCAGAATATGAATGAGAAAACTCTTAAAGTGAACATGAAATCAAACTTGACCCTGTTTAATAATAACACACATTCCTGAATATATTGTGCATAGTTCAGTTATTCCAAAAGAAAAATGTATGCGTAAAATCAAATCCTGCCCTACATGTTTTTTCTCATTGAATGTCCTGTAAAATGGGTAACAACCAACATGTTATATTAACTTTAAGTTCTCAAGCTGAAAAGATGCCAGTTTTAAATGAAAAGTTGTGGTTACACAACCATTCCTGGAAATAATTCCCTTTCCTGCTGTTTTGGGAAAGCCTGATGCTGAAATCACCTCTAAACCTGAAGAAATTCTACTTAAATATATTTCATTTTCATTTCACTTATCAACTATATTTATAATCCAATCAAGGTACTGCTCTCACAGATTTTTTATATCTTATCTTGTAAATTATACCGCAATCTCTTTATTGGCATGGTTTCAGTAAAATAAAAATGGATTTGTATGTCTTTCTTTCTCTCATGTTCCTTGCTCACTAATTTGCATGTTGTTATTTTGAACGTTGTCTTGGCTCAACGCTGGGGCCACGGGCATGAATATAAATGCTTTTACCTGATATAATTGACTGGTAGCTCTTTGTTGAAGGGCAACATGAGCATGTCTGCCCTTTAGATTGTAATTATGCAGCGTGGTGTCATGAAGGAGCTTGTAATTGGTTTTTTCATTAATGATACACAGTAACAAATGACATATCGTTCAGGCTGAATAGACAGTTGACCCTTTCAAATGCAACCTGAACACTCAATCTAAGACATCACTGTCCTTTTTATTGTCCGTGCAAACTATTCTAACAGCTTATTACTGAAAGTCCCGCCCCAAACACACACCATTGGTTGAGCCCGGCTGACTTCTAGTTGTCTCTGCACATTAAACTGGAATAGGAGAAAGTATTTAACCTAACAAGACCGATCTTTACCCAAGACCTCTCTTGTCTCTCTCTATATATATAGAGAGAGAGACTACATCTAGTGCTGTTTTGGTGAATATTTAAATGGTTTGGCTAACTTTGTCTGCAGTCTGTTTGACTGATTATTTCCTGCTATATTCAATAGCATCGGGACATCCAGCTGCTTCACCCTATGGACCGTCTCCTCACCACACTGCCTTCCTGCCTCCTAGCCATTTGGCAGGTAAGTGTAAGTAAACCACCATTTTAAATAGTTCCTCTCTTTTCATTCATAACTTAAACTCAATACATTCATCTGATGTTAAATCCCTCTTTTATTCAGGCAAAAGCAAGGCAAATACAATTTGTTCCATATGTTGTAGTGCTGCACCTTAATGGTGATCATTTAGCTATAAAAGCATGTCTTTCCAAAATTTTCTTAAACCAAAATAAAAACAAAACAAAATATAAAAATAAATATTTTGAAAATCAGACATGACTTAGTGCAGAATCTAAAATAATGACGCATTAAAAATATACTGTACTTATGTCTCTCATAGTCTTGTTTTTGTTTGTCAAGTAAAATATGATATTTACGTTTACACTGCCTTCAATTAAAAATAGAAAACATTTTATGCGTTTTGGCCGTTTATTTACATGTCAACAGCGTTTCGGGCCCTTAAAATGCAAGCAGCTTAAGTAAAGCAATGGGCTGAGTCTAACCAAATGCAACATTAGATCATTGACAACAGCTAAAATATAACTTTTCAGTAAATAACAAACCTCATCTTTTATAATAAATTTAGATAGGATTACATCTAGTTTAAGTCAAGTGTATATCAAATAGATGGAAACTGTAGTATTAAAAACACTTTACAATAAGATTCCATTTGTTAAATAACATGACCTATCAATAAACAATAGTTATAGCAATTATTCTTCTTAGGGTTAATTTTAAAATGTACTAATACATAAATCACAAGTTCAATCTGTTAAAATTATTTAATGCACAATGAACAAACATGAATGATCAAGTGTTTGTATTAAATAACATTCAAAAACATTAATTAATGTTGTAAAATTGTAAGTTGATGTTAGATAATAACATGAAGTCATGTTAATGAATGGTATCTTATTGTAAAGTCTATACAGGAGATAAAATTTGACTGTACTTTTATTTAATCCAAACTGTGTTCATATTTAATTTTAAAGGGCTTTTAAAACCTGCTAGAGATATTCAGCCAAGAATTACAACTAACTAA
>NW_015631049.1:3198520-3201434 GCF_001515625.1 Sinocyclocheilus rhinocerous | reverse complement strand
TCATGTCTTTTTATTTTTTTTAAAACCGGACTTTTTAAAGTCCCGATGTCCTCTACAGAGGACTTGGCATAACATATAAATAAAATATAATTTTTCTAAAATTGTATTTTTCAAAATTGTTCTTATGCTCTAAACAATGTAATGACATGACAAAATACTAAATTCACAAAACTGTTTTTTCCTGGTAGTCAGGAGGATATAATATATACAAAAATATTTCTCAACAGTGCATGATTGAAAATAGTAAATAAACAGACTTCAGTATCATGCTGTGTTCCATTAGCTTTATCTGAAATGGTCTTAACTTTCTTTCCAGGCTTCAAACCCTCTTGATGTTGCAGCACGACCAGGAACAGTTCCACACACTCTCCTTCAGAAGGACCCAAGGGTAAGCCACTCACTCTGGAGATCCACTTAAGAGATTGGCCATTAAAACGGAATCAGGATTGTGATGTTTTTAGCATTTCATGAACCTGAACTTTGTTAGAAAACATATCTCTCTGTCTGTGTCCTTTTCTCTGTTTCACACAGATAACAGATCCTTTTAGAACTTCAGTAAGAGTAAGCATCATATTTTCATTCTCTTTCAAATCCCTACATTTTCCTCCTTAAACGCCACCATCTTTGTGCTAATGCTTTGAAATGTCCTCTGTGCTCATGTCAGAAGCCAGGCAAATGGTGTGCAGTGCATGTTCAAATCGCCTGGCAGATCTACCATCATCAGCAGAAGATGAAAGTACGTTCTTTTTGGAAGCCTCTCTTGTCTCTTTTCTCTAATACAGTGTAGCCTAATTACAAGAATACACAAGTATGCATTGTAATGATTCATGCATTAGAGACCAACTCAGTAATTTTCCCTCATTAAGGACCATTTACACACAAAAATTTTGTACAGTGACTCCGGTCATATATTATATTATATTATATTATATTATTAAAATGACTTGTCTCACAAAAGCAGATGCACATGGACCCTCATAAACTGGATATGAATGGAAAACTTGATCTGTTCAGCCGTCCTCCAGCTCCAGGCGTGTTCCCTGGGTTCCCCTACCCTCATGATCTGGCCAGACCCCTCTTTTCATCAACAGGTATGTGCAGAATATGAATGAGAAAACTCTTAAAGTGAACATGAAATCAAACTTGACCCTGTTTAATAATAACACACATTCCTGAATATATTGTGCATAGTTCAGTTATTCCAAAAGAAAAATGTATGCGTAAAATCAAATCCTGCCCTACATGTTTTTTCTCATTGAATGTCCTGTAAAATGGGTAACAACCAACATGTTATATTAACTTTAAGTTCTCAAGCTGAAAAGATGCCAGTTTTAAATGAAAAGTTGTGGTTACACAACCATTCCTGGAAATAATTCCCTTTCCTGCTGTTTTGGGAAAGCCTGATGCTGAAATCACCTCTAAACCTGAAGAAATTCTACTTAAATATATTTCATTTTCATTTCACTTATCAACTATATTTATAATCCAATCAAGGTACTGCTCTCACAGATTTTTTATATCTTATCTTGTAAATTATACCGCAATCTCTTTATTGGCATGGTTTCAGTAAAATAAAAATGGATTTGTATGTCTTTCTTTCTCTCATGTTCCTTGCTCACTAATTTGCATGTTGTTATTTTGAACGTTGTCTTGGCTCAACGCTGGGGCCACGGGCATGAATATAAATGCTTTTACCTGATATAATTGACTGGTAGCTCTTTGTTGAAGGGCAACATGAGCATGTCTGCCCTTTAGATTGTAATTATGCAGCGTGGTGTCATGAAGGAGCTTGTAATTGGTTTCTTCATTAATGATACACAGTAACAAATGACATATCGTTCAGGCTGAATAGACAGTTGACCCTTTCAAATGCAACCTGAACACTCAATCTAAGACATCACTGTCCTTTTTATTGTCCGTGCAAACTATTCTAACAGCTTATTACTGAAAGTCCCGCCCCAAACACACACCATTGGTTGAGCCCGGCTGACTTCTAGTTGTCTCTGCACATTAAACTGGAATAGGAGAAAGTATTTAACCTAACAAGACCGATCTTTACCCAAGACCTCTCTTGTCTCTCTCTATATATATAGAGAGAGAGACTACATCTAGTGCTGTTTTGGTGAATATTTAAATGGTTTGGCTAACTTTGTCTGCAGTCTGTTTGACTGATTATTTCCTGCTATATTCAATAGCATCGGGACATCCAGCTGCTTCACCCTATGGACCGTCTCCTCACCACACTGCCTTCCTGCCTCCTAGCCATTTGGCAGGTAAGTGTAAGTAAACCACCATTTTAAATAGTTCCTCTCTTTTCATTCATAACTTAAACTCAATACATTCATCTGATGTTAAATCCCTCTTTTATTCAGGCAAAAGCAAGGCAAATACAATTTGTTCCATATGTTGTAGTGCTGCACCTTAATGGTGATCATTTAGCTATAAAAGCATGTCTTTCCAAAATTTTCTTAAACCAAAATAAAAACAAAACAAAATATAAAAATAAATATTTTGAAAATCAGACATGACTTAGTGCAGAATCTAAAATAATGACGCATTAAAAATATACTGTACTTATGTCTCTCATAGTCTTGTTTTTGTTTGTCAAGTAAAATATGATATTTACGTTTACACTGCCTTCAATTAAAAATAGAAAACATTTTATGCGTTTTGGCCGTTTATTTACATGTCAACAGCGTTTCGGGCCCTTAAAATGCAAGCAGCTTAAGTAAAGCAATGGGCTGAGTCTAACCAAATGCAACATTAGATCATTGACAACAGCTAAAATATAACTTTTCAGTAAATAACAAACCTCATCTTTTATAATAAATTTAGATAGGATTACATCTAGTTTAAGTCAAGTGTATATCAAATAGATGGAAACTGTAGTATTAAAAACACTTTACAATAAGAT
>NW_015631049.1:3179397-3198373 GCF_001515625.1 Sinocyclocheilus rhinocerous | reverse complement strand
GGCTTTTAAAACCTGCTAGAGTTATCCAGCCAAGAATAACAACTAACTAAGTTAGCTTAAAAAAAAAAAGGCCCAGAACTGCTTTTCTGACAGACTGATATGACATAATGTTAACCATTTGTACATTCTCTAACACGCATATTTTAGATCCACAATTCATTTAAAAGCCTCTGGTGTGTAAAAATAGTAAATATCATTATGTCTTTGTTTTTGTTTTTTTACCCTAATAAAGTTATAGGAGCATTAAATAGTTAATAAAGAAACTTCATTGTAATGCTCATTATATTAGCTTTAGGAGCGCTTATGCTAACGATTAACTATGCTAACGGTGATGTTTATTTCAATCCAACATTCAAATTAAAATATGGAATAATATTCATAACAGAAGATCTAAATATTAAAAATTAAATTGAAACTTACCTGCTTGAACTCTTTCATTTGATCTGGGTGTCAGTCTTCAAAGTGTTTTGTTAGTTTGATGTGTTTCCTCCTTTTGAGGTCGCCATGTCTCAGAGCTTTTATGAAGAGAATGCATCTGCACACCTTTCGGATTGCGCATCAAGAACCGGGTTGACCGGGTACTCGGTACCACCGGTATTTTAAAAAAAAAACTGGTACCGTAACGTTTTCATTTTTTTAGTACCGACTTGGTACCAAAGTACCGGGTCTTTTGACAACACTAGTTCAGTCTATAGGTATGTGCTCAGGCACATAGTGTTTCTTTACAAAGTGCAACTACTGGCATAGATTGCATAATACAGAGTTTTTAGTCAGAATTTTTCAAAAACAAAGGAAAAAGTTTTCAGTTTTTAGTACATCGTTGTCATGTGAATAACATAAGGCTCCCCTTTGCAGAGACACTTCTGGGCCAATTGATATCAAATTAACCAGTCGGCTTAGAAGTGTCTCCCCAAAGGGTTAGATATTATAAATTTAACCTTAGCTCAACTTTCAAATGTATTGATGATGATTAATAAATTATTTGGAAGCAAACAGTCTTACATATTATATTGGCAGGGTATTTTAAACTAGTAAATTTGTCTTGTTGGAATTTGTAAAAATACTCAAGCAAAACAAGATAAACTTACTTAAGCAAAATTACTTTAGATATTAAGTCTTGATATTTTATCTTGAATGTAAACATTTTTTGTTGAACTGGAAGGTATATAAGCATAAACAGTGAATACTTTGACTTATATTCAAGATATGATAGTTTAGATTAAATAAATGGAAAACAAGGCAAAGTTACATAATAACAATATGTTTTGCAGTGTAAAGTGACCATGTTTTATTTCATCCGAAGGAATCCAAGACTATCTTTTATCCACCAACAAGAATATCAAAATTGTTATTTGTTTCCATGACATTTTGTGTCAGAGAACTTTCTGACCAAAAGTCAACTTTTGTTTCCCACAACAAAACATAGTAAAAGTAATATTATCTATCCTATTTTTTTTTTTTTTTTTTTTTTTTTTTTTTTTTTCTTTTTACTGGCCTCAGATATTTGAGTTAGGAGCTAAATGCTGATTTCACACAGTGAGCTTTCAAGTCAGTCCAATTTGAGTTCTTAAACAGCTGGGGCCTAAAGGAAGTGGAGAGAAAACGGGTAAAATGCAGAACTGAGTGCGGTGTTGCCTAGTGGTGAAAGCTCAGGACTGGTAATCAAAAGGTTTCTCAGTCAAGAACTTACCACTATTGTGCCCTTAAGCAAAACACTCCAGGTTGTTCCAGGGGGATTGTTCATGTAAATTAGTATATTGTAAGTTGCTTTGGATAAAAGCATGTGCTAAATGACTGCTTGCTTAAGTATTCTGTAGATTAGTCATAAATCCATTCTTGGAGTTCAGGAATTTAAATTTATGTTTTACATAGAAAACACTGAATTGTGTTTTTTTCTTATGTGGGCTGGAGGTAGGTTGTTTGTATTTAATTTAATTATAAATGCAACTGTATGAATGATTTGGGCTCCTTCACCCATAGCAAGGTACGTATTTATGCATAGCTTAATATTTTGAGGGGTAAGTAGATGGAAGAATCACAGAAATCTCTAGAGGAGATGGGAGACACATGAGCTGTTTGCTGTCATTTAATCATTTTTCACATCGGACATTTCAACATGTCCCTAGCTATCACACTCCAATCAGTTATTGCTCTTCATGTCAGCACCTCTTGCTGCCTAATCTGCAGTCAGTGAACACTCTCCAACAGTCTTACTGGGAGAAATAAACAACCCTTAGGGAGTTAGAATAGCAGCAGTAACAGTGACGCAAAAAACAAAGCTTGCTTGTTAGAGAAAAGCCGGTTGGAATGGTCGGGCACCTCCGGCCCCGCGTCGCTAATCCCTGTTTGGCATTTTGCAGATCCATTCAGTCGCTCCAGTACCTTTGGCGGCCTCAGCAACCTTTCAAGCAGTGCCTTCGGTGGATTAGGCAACCCAGCCCTCGGTAAGCCCCGGCCTCTAGCTCGACTCAGTGCAGCACAGCTTAGCTCTAGACCACAGAGAGTGCAGAGGGAATAAAAAGGAGATGGGAATGAAAGAAAGGCACTTAGCTTTGCAGCAAAATGCCAAATGAGAGTTTAGGGAAGCGGGGGAGGCAGGCATTACCGCAGACAATCATTTGCCAAATTCACAACCCAACTGGTTTAGCATTGCTCTTGCATTCATTAGTTGCTTGCAAAGTAGGGTGGAGGGTTTGCCATATTTCATTTCCTCTCCCTTCTTCCTTCATTGGCTGAACGGGACTTATTGTAGTGAAACTGATTGCATTGAAATGAATCTCTATGGAACGCTTTACTTTGCGTAGCTCATGACCCCGCTGGTCATTCATTTGTTCTCTGCTGAAAAGTCTTCAAAAGCAGCCCTTGGTACCCCATTTGTAGAAGAAACTACTATCCGCCATTAACCTTTCAGCTTGTGTATGGAGAACCTCGACAGAACTGGACTGTGATCTGTTCAACTGATGTTACTTTTTTGTCATTTCAGGGGCCAACAGTGTGTTTGGACCCAAAGAGGGTCCAGGGCTGCCTGGTCTCAGTAGTCCTCATCATGACACCTGGAATCGGCTGCACCGAACACCACCTTCCTTCCCGACCCCTCCACAGTGGCCCAAATCTGCAGATGCAGAAAGAAGCAGCTCGGCAAACAGCCATGAAAGAGAGAGAGAGCGGGAGAAAGAAAAAGAACGGGAGAGAGAAAAAAGGGACTCTTCTGTTGGGAAAGAAGAGAAAGATAAAGACAGGTTGGTGTTGCTGATTTCATGGACCAAAGCATGTTATTTTGCCTAATTTTGGTCTCTGATTAGTCAACTAATCATGGGTTCTTTCCTGTTGCAGAGACTCTTTAGATCGTAACCGCCATTCGAACCGCTCTTCTCCAGCTTCCGCTCCAGTTAGCTACCAGATCAGCAGCCTGATCCGCTCAAACAGCCAGAACTCGACCGACTCCGGCAGACACCGTAGTGGTAGTGCCGACCGCAACCGTGAGCCTGAGAAAGAGCTGTTGGACCGTCAACGAGAGGCTGGCATTTTGGGAGACATAAAGGTGAAGGAAAGTCGTTCTCCAGGGAAGGAGATCACAGACAGACGTTCCTCGGAAGACTCTCTAAAATCCGTTCACCGATCGCCCTCTCCATACTCGAAAAATGTCCTTAATGATGCAGGAATCAAGATGGGTATCCCACAACCGCTACCGATTAAAGAAGTGGAGAGGGATAGGAAGGAAACCAGCTCAGGGGATCTACTACAGAAGGTGAAGAACGATATGAAGATCAAGGAAGAATGCAAGGAAGACCAGGACGTGATGGTGGTTGGATCCGAAGCTGCCACTAAACCTCAACTCCCTCCTCCACCTCATCAAACCACACCAATAGCTCACCACCCTGCACTATCCCATCAGCCTCCTCCGCCATCTCCTCGCTGTAGTGACCCTCCAACACTATCCTCACTTCACAGTGTCCCCATGCCACACTCATTGCCGCTCACTCTGAGTGCCATGCATCAAATGGGAAGTCTGAATGCACTTGAACGCACCCGCATGGCACCGTTTATGGGAGTCAGCCCTCTTGCAGCAGGTCGAGACCGCCTTCCTCATCCGGCGTTTTCCTGGGATCCTCTTCGAGAGGCTTACCGAAACCTCGACTTTCAACGGCGCATGGATTTCCAGCTTCGTTCCGAACCTGGGCACCGTTTCCCTGGTGTCTACGATCCAGAACGGCCCTATCGGGATCGGGAGCCACATGACTACTCGCACCACGAACACCTCCTGGAATTTCGGCGGGAACAGGAGAGACTGAGGCAACAGGCTGAAGAAAGGGAAAGGTTGCATTTACGGGAGGAACTGGATCGAGCAAGGCTTCACCAACTTCACCAATCGCCCATTGAAGGACACTTACCCCACATGCCGCCTTTTATGTCACACCTTGGCGGGATGCCGTACCCAAGGCTTAGCCCTTCAACAGGTCATAATGGACTTCTTAACCGGACACCCCCAACTGCAGCACTAAGTGCCCCTCCTCCTCTGGTACCCTCTGGTGCTGCCAGACCGGCGTCGCCAAGACGGACTACGCCAATCACCACCCAGGACCCTCGGGAGTACTCACCGTCACGCAACCCCAAAGAAGTGGAGGCACGGTAACATACTAGAAAGGAAAATGCCTCACTTGAGTTGGACACAGGCAACATGCACTTATTTTCACACAAAATAGAGTAAATGATAAATAGGTATGTGTAATTTGTACAGATATTTGTACCTTGGAGCAAGCACATCAACTGGCTTTTTCAAATGATTGGAGTGGAAGAAAAGAGTTGTTAGCTCCAACTCTTGGTAGCTCCAAACCTAAGACGTGAACGTGAACCACCAAACAGAAATTTGATAATATATTAATCCAATGCCTTTTCATTTTTTCATGTGAAAAGACATTCTGAAATTTGTTTGTACATTTCCTATCCTTAATGTACAGACATTTTTTTATGTATTTGCATTAAAGGGATAGTTCACCTTCAGTTGCTGGTCCCCATTGACTTCCATAGTATGGAGAAGAAAAAAAACACTATGCAAGTCAGTGGGGACCAGCAACTTAAGGTGAACTATCCCTTTAAGTTTAATTTGTTCCCTGCCCTGTATTTATCCTAGTGAGCTGCTGGATATGGATACCTACATATCTGAATTGGTATGATCTCTCTGTTTGACAACTGATTGGCTCTATGGTACCTGGAAATATTCAGTCCTGACCATGTACAAAGTTACATTTTGGAGGTTTTTTTGTTTGTTTGCTTGATTTTCTTTTCGAGATATGCAGACAAATATGTGTTACAATATTCTTGTTTGGTTTATGTAAAGTTTAAAGATATTGTAAATATCTTGTTGATATTACTTGGAACTAAATGACATTGTACATTTGTTAGGCTTTTTAAATGTTTCTAAAAAACAATGAAATTAAACAGAACCACTTCCAGGTTGAAAACCATGGTGACGGAGCTGTCCAATCAGAGGGGAGGACTCAAATGGGGGTGCAGTTATGGCGATGCAATCTATGCAAAGAGGATTAAGAGTGTTCTGATTGGACGGTTATCAAATGGAGTTCTAAAAGTAAGAACCTGGATAACTGTTATTCATTTGTCCAATGAAGAGCCAATGAAACAAACAGCTATAAACTTCCGGGTCATAAAGGAATTGCTTTAGCAGTGAACACATCTCCAGCTACAAAACCTGGACATCTGAGAAACATATTGGAATGGTTGGGGTGGCAATAGACTCTTTCTGTCGACCTTGTGGTGTTGTGCAGTTGTTTTTCTTAGACTCTTGTATACAAAACAAGTAGAGCTTTAGGCGTGAAAAAATGAAAATGAACATTCATGGTTTAAAAATGTATGGAATAAAGGTTGGACCTTATATCTGCATACCTGTCTGCTATTTAATTATAGACTTCAGGATTTACTGAATAATGTATTGATGAAGTGTGCAAAGTTTCAAAGACAAGGATGGATGAAGTTCCTGGGTCATAGGAACAGTAGCCTATATTATAACCATAAGGTTTTTTTGTTACTATTTATTTTCATGACAAAGCAGCACATTTTACCCTCTACTGAGAAAGAAAATCTCATTCTCATCACTACAATAAAGTAACAAGAATCACCTGTCTGGACACAATGATTATAATATTATTTATCAAATATTTTTAAATCATTTTTAATTTTTATAATTAATAATTATATTTCAATAATAGTTCATAATAAATTAATTTATAATATTATTAATTTTTATAATTAATTTGATTAATTTCTATATGTAATTACATATACTTACACAAATATATGCTATATATATACATATACTTACAAAAATATGTATAATATATATTTTTTAATTTTTAATTAGCATGAATTAGATTCAGTACAGCAAATACTACCATGATTTACACTTAAAATTGTACTCTACAAATTCACTTTACAATTTAAATATTTGTGCTTTCTCCACAGTTGCTATTTAGTATATTTTTACAGGAGAGAGCATTTGTCAGCTGTGCTGTAGAGAGTAGGATGAGAATGGTGATGGGATAGGCCTGCAACACAATATTGATTTTCTGCAAGTGCAACTTTTGAGTGTTTGTGTTGCAGGTAACTGGTATTGACTCTGAGGCTAGTGCCGTATTGACCCGCGGTCTGGACTCATTAATGGGAGTGACGCCTGCTAATGAGGGATGAATCAAGAAGGCGAGGATGAAGAAGTGAAAGAAACTGAAAAAGAATAGATCAAAGGTTGTCTGTCCCGCAAATAAGACAACCAGAGGTTACTGTCCCTTAAGTATTGACCGAGTCTTTCTGACTTGTGACTTCATTCTTCATCATTCTTCTCCCCAACTAACAAAAAATTCATCCTCATAACCATCCCTAACTGGCTCTATCTGCTGTGCCACGCTCAGCCCTGCCCTCGGTCCCGGCCCTCACCTCAAGTAATGGCAGCATGTGTCAGGCAGTGTGCAGTCATTAGTGATGTTATTGAGAATCAATGGTCTCCCCACTGCGTCTGGCAGCCTATCTGGACGTGCTGCTTCAGAGAGGTCCATCGCTGGAGAGAGAGATGGACTGGGAAAGCTGCAATGAGGTGTATTGGAAGAGTTAAATCGGGATCCGTTTCAATTTGGCCATGTTGTAATTGAGAGGGTTATTCCATAGACACCGAGCATCTGTGCCTCCCTGGACCTCTGCTGTCTCCCTCTAATCAGCTAGTTAGCACTTTCCAGACCTGGACCGGATAGAGAAACCAGAGAGAAAGTGTTCACGTTTATATTTTCTTTTCAAGGCCACTGCAAAGGTGTTTAATAAGTGGTTTGGTTGGTTAGCCAATATACGATCTGACTGCAAAAAGCATTATTCAAAAAAGCCAGTCAACATTTCAGTGTTAACGGACAGTTCTCTCCATAGACATTTTGATTGGGAAATAGTCATTATTTTTGCAGCCTGCATAGAGGAGCAGAAATTACACACTTGACTTATCTTTCATACTGGCACTCTGGCCAATTATCTTAAGTATACAATAAAGTAGGACACATTTTTAACATTCTCAATTTCAGCCTATAATTTCCACATATTAACATCCCATACATTTTACCTGTTCAGCTAAAATGTGCCAAATAAATAAAAACTCTTATTTTTCTCATATAATTTAATACTATTAAATGTAAATTTGCTTCTTACAAATATATCAGCTTTATTGTTGAAGATTATCAATTGGCATTTTTTCTGGTTTTCCCAACCAATTCGTCAAAGGAATTGCTCTGTGGTGCTATGTGTCAAGTACAGTTTTTAAAAGGTTACATTTATTTTTATGTAACTATTATGTAACCCTTGATCCATATCTGGCTCATTTACCTGAATTCCCCCTCAGTACAAAAACAGGGTAACACTTTAGTTTAGGGACCAATTCTGACTATTAATGCTTATTAGCATGCATATTACTAGCAGATTGGCAATTTATTAATACGTATAAAGTGAAAAAGTGATGTGACGTGGCCAAGTATGGTGACCCATACTCGGAATTAGTGCTCTGCATTTATCCCATCCAAAGTGCACACACACACACCCGGAGCAGTGGGCAGCCATTTTTTTTGCTGCGGCGCCCGGGGAGCAGTTGGGGGTTCGGTGCCTTGCTCAAGGGCACCTCAGTCGTGGTACTGAAGGTGGGAGAGAGCGCTGTACAGTCACTCCCCCCACCTACAATCCCTGCCGGTACGAGACTCGAACCCGCAACCTTTGGGTTACGAGTCCGACTCTCTAACCATTAGGCCACGACTTCCCCAAAAATAGACAAGGCTTCATCATTAAAGAAAAAGTTGTTTTTAAATGCCATACTCTTATAAAATGTTTTAATAATTCATCATATATATATACATATATATATATATATATATTCATTCACCAGGCTGCTTTGATGAATAAAAAGTAACAATGTAAACTAATTTTATAACGATGCAAAACTGTTTATGACAATAAAGAATTTTTAATGCATCTAAATTTAATGCATCTTTGCTGAAAAAAAAAAAAAAATCTTACTGACCCCAAACTTTTGAACGGTAGTGTATATATTTCATACATTTTCATACTTTTTTTTAGCACCATGCAGTATGAAAAACCATTCGCTTTACTACAGTAATTCTCTTAATCAAATTTACTCATAATAGAACAGTTGATTTGCATATTACAATCAGACAAGCAATGGCATTGTGTTGATGCAAATTTTATTTTTAATTGCTTTCTTGAGGTTCAGGGAGTTCACAAATGATCAATATTTGATTAGTCTCTTAGTTCACCAAAAATGAAAATTCTGCTATTATTATTTACTCACCCTCAAGTTGTTCCAAACGTGTATGAGTTTCTTTCTTCTTTTGAACATAAACGAACAGTTGTTGGTCCTCACTGACTTCCATAGTATGGGGGAAAAATACAATGGAGACTAGAACAATTTGGTAACCTACATTCTCCAAAATATCTTCTTTTGTGTTCAGCAGAAGAAAGACATTCATACAGGTTTGGAACAACTTGAGGGTGAGTACATGACAACAGAATTTGCAGAATGTTTGGGTAAACTATCCTTTATTTAATGTCTATACATGTTAGCAACAGACTGTTTTCCCCCAGGGGCCTTTTAGGCACTAATACTGTCTATCTGGTTCAGAGTGATTCCAATCCATAGGTTGTAAAAAATATTTGAAAGGTAAAACCGAAGATTCCTTCCAAAGGAACGGGTGTACTGCAGTGCTGACTGTCAATCTATCCCTCTCTCCTTACTTTACAGTATTACAGCACAAGAACTCAATGACTCAGAACTAGAAAGAAGACCTTTCCATGAGCACATATAATACGAGTGAAGGAAACTGCATTAGATGTTCCCACCCTGCCGGTCCACACACATATTTTTAATGAACAGAACTGAGCTCATAACTCCTAAGACATATTTTCAAGCTGCTGGTAACATTGCCAACATTGAAAGTGCCAAAACAATTAAACAAAGACAACTGACATTTCAATTTTAAACTTAACTAAATTATAGTATATTATCTATATATACACATTTATACATAATCGTTATGAAGTGTTATGAAGAATGCTTTACTATGCCAATGGCACATGCACAGTCCTGCCAGTACTCACCAGTACAGGAAGTAGGAGAGCCATGTACCCCCCACAGAAGATGGCAAAGAAGACAGCGTAGACCATGAGCAAGATGTATGAGGTGGCCAGAGGGGAGAGAAGATTGACCACACCACACAGGATCAGGTAGGCCTTATGGTAGTGATATTTGTGAACCAGATTCCTGTCTGTCACCCAGCCAGATGCAAGTTGGGCCACCGTCTCTGTTATACCTGTGAGACAGAAAAGCTGTTGAACTGATGGACTGAAAATGGGCTGCTTAGTGTTGGACTCTTCCAAGGTTTCTTCCTTACACAGTATTGCTGTCTTATATTAATATTATGGAATGTTGTTCCAAACCTGTTTGACCTCTCTTGAACATGTAAATGAGGACTGTCAAGATTCAAAATAACAAAAAAACACCATAAAAGCATTATGAAGGTGATCTAAATGTCTTATGTAGTATATTACATTAAAGCCATTTTTTAGCGAGAGGGCTGTACATTCCCTCCCCCAACCTACAATCCCTGCCGGTACAAGACTCGAACTCGCAACCTTTGGGTTACGACTCTCTAACCATTAGGCCACGACTTCCCCAATAAAGCACTTATTGATACCTTATTCCATATGACCATATTTATGATCCCTTAATCCTTCCCTATACCTAAACATAACAACTACCTTATTATTAATAAGCAGCAAATTAAGAGTTTATTGATGCAAAAGTCGTAGTTAAAAGATACTAACCAACTAAAGAAACTAAAGTGTGACCAAAAATAGAGTATTATTATCTGACACCAGCAGAAGTGGAGTGACATAAATCTAAGGAGAATAAATATATTAAACTATACCCTGAATCTACACCCTGAAAAGTATATATACAGTGGTGGTATCAGATGGTATGGTACCTTGAAAGTATACAGTATATCATTTACTCCATAACTGTGCTTCAGTATATTGACCAAATCCTTGCAGACCATATAACACAGTGAAGCACCAACTGACCTCAGATGGAGTGAATTCCAGACTGAAGTGATAGAATAGCATCTAAGTCTGTCTACACCTCCAAATATACTGCCACAGGCTCGGCACTCCAGAAATGCTGTCTGACTCTTAGTGCTTCTGGACAGAAACACGTCCACTGCAAACAGGGACATACGAGGGAACGGAATGGAAACAAATAATTGTTCATTCGAAAAACAAGCAAGCCACTGAGATATGATGACATAGAGGGTTAAAATGAGAAAAAGAGTGAGTGTAAAGATGTAAAGTAGTCAGAAAAAGATGGGAAATTGAGGAAAGGAGAGAGAGAGAGAGAGAGAATTCCAGACAGACCAACTGAGCCCCAGCAGCTAAATCATTTTTCCACTTTCATTCATTTTTATTTTTTTTTAAATGATTTTTTCCCTCTTTCTTCATGCCTCAGTGAAAGCTGGCTGCCTGACTCCTCACACTCACATACACAGGCATCATTGTGTATACAAACCGTAAAAGCCAATGAGAATTTATGCAGCTGGGTTCATCTGGCAGAGATGGAGGAGGTTATAGTGGAGAGAAGCTGGCGTGATATTCAGACGACCTGCAATCTGCGCTGCCAGTACAGGGTGGAGGAATAGAGTAGATTGGTGGATACAGATGCTACAGATGCTATGCTCAATAGAGAAGAAGAGTAGAAGAAAAGCTTTCTCATACACTGACTTTTCAATTTGTTCCAATTAGGGATATGCCGGTATCAAATTTTCATGTTGCGATGAATTGCTAATGCTTTTATTACGGTATACGGTATTGTCACGATATTGAAATTAAGTTAAAAAAAAGTGCTGTCATAATACAGTATAACAGGTTTAATAACTTTTTTCTTATAACAAAAAGAACTGAACATTTAAATGCAATAAAGCAATACAGAAAAATGTATAAAGTTAAAAGTTTTACACAGATTAAAGTGCAAAAGAACTATAAAGACCAATAGGTATCACTTTACAATAAGACCTCATTAGCTAGTTAATGCATTAACATTCACAATGACCAATAGCTACATTTGCTACAGAAGTTATTAATCCTTGTTTAAAAAATACAAGTCTTGCTCATTAAATAACACAGCTGCAACTCTCGATTTTAACATCCTGTTATTAAATATTGGAATACCTAAGATTAATGAATGTTCAGAAGAATTTTTCATTGGCAGTTTATGTTAACTAATGAATTAACTAATGTTAACTAATGAAGCCCTAATGTAAAGTGTGACCGAACAATAAAGAATCAAAACACTTTCAAACAATATCTAGGGAATGTTGTAGTCCAGATTAAAATGTAAAAAAAAAGTTTGAAAATAAATAGCCTATTAAGTCTAAATATGTAAGTATTTGGCGCTGTGATGAACATCATAGCAAATACACAAATCTGAATGGCTGTTTAAATCATTTAAACACGATTCAGAAACAGAAAGTAGTGCAGCTGCTTTGTTTACAGGGTTTCCGGGGTAACGGCTGCATTTAAATGAATTATTATTATTATTATTATTATTTCTGCAGTTTAGCGCCATCTGCTGTCAGAGAGTGAAAGTGCGCTTTCATCCAGAGCGTCTCTCACATGTTCCGCCATGTGCTTCACGTCCGCGCTTGTTTACATCAGAGTGCGCACGCGTCTTTCACGCAGCATACAGCGGTGTTGTGCATTTTGACCAGTTTATGGGAAAAGTATTCTTAAAATGCATTCAAAATTCTGAATAATTTGTAATATATAATTATTCACGGTATTTAGAAGTGCCCACGATAACAATATCGTGCATATTCATTACCGTGATTTATCCCATTACCGAATACCGGCACAAGGCTAGTTCCAATATAATGTCAGGATTTTTTAAAAATTAAGGTTTGACTGTTTAGTGCCACCCCATTAGGCCCTGTTGGCAGATGCTGTAACTACACGCTCACAGTCACAGGCAAAAAGCATCATGCTCCATTGACTGTTTCAAGAATAGCTGTGTATTCTGCCAAAATAAAACTGCAAACAACATATATCGCTAATATCACATTATAGTAGATGTTCAGTTCATTTCATGAGTAATGAATAGCAATCTAGCTCTCATCAGGTAATACAATCCTCCTCTATGGCCAAAGATTGTTTGGGTTCTCCATTGGAAAGCGAGACTTCTCACATCAAACAGTGAAACTTTGATTTATTCCTTCAAGCAATTATGTGTGAACTCTATAAACACTGACTCTGTTTGATTCTCACAAATATATGGATGTCTGCTTGGCCACCGCATATGAGACGGTCTTCACTCACATGGAGAAGGTTGTTTTAGGTCTGGTGTCACATTCAGTGAATTCTATTATGATCCAAAGGAGAAATTAAGTTTTTTTTTGGATGGACAACAAACTACTGTTTTAAAATATTAAATTAGTTAATATTGTTTATGTGTATGTATCTTGTTTGTTTTATTATATTACTTGATATTTCTGTTTATCTTCCGTGTCCATGCCAATTTTCATTACAAATAAATGCAAATATTTGTATCCAAGCAACAGAAAACCTGTTTTTCAAATTAAAAATGTGTCAGAGGTCTTTTTTTTTTTAATGGCAAGGATAACTTTGTCATTGATTTAAATGAACAAACTAAGATACAGAAGATCACCAAGTTTAAAAGTATTTAAAAGTCAAAATCAATTGTTCAAAAGTCTGGAGTCAGTAAGATGTTTAATGTTCACCAAGGCTGCATTTATTTGATAAAAAAAATGGTCAAAACAGTAATATTGGGAAATATTATTACAATTTTCTATTTGAATATATTTTCAATTGTAATCTATTCCTGTGATGGCAAAACTCTGAACCAAAGATATTTTTGTGAAATCCATTATATATATTTTTTATTCTTTGATGAATAGAAATCTTTTGTAACAATAGAAATGTCTTTACTGTCACTTTTGATCCATTTAATGCATCCTTACTGAAAAAAATATAAAAATTTTCTTGAATTGTATCAAATTATTTTACTTTTTTAAAATTATTATTATTATTTTATTTTATTTTTTTACTGACCCCAAACTTTTAAATGGTAGTGTATATTGTAAGTATTAAATTTCTAATGTAAGTTGTCCAAATTTTCATTAATAAAACAATAGAACAGACAAAAGACCTGAACCATGGGCCGGTATAGCAAGCACTCAGTATAGCCTAGCATCATGGCGGTGGGTATTGCAGGGCCATGCAGGCACTACTTACATTTTCTCCACATCGTTTCACTACTCTTCTGATACTTATTTGGTTATAAGGAGGGCGCATATAGCTTTGGCCTGTGATGCAAATGTGTGCTTTTAGGTGTCCACGAAAAAAGCAAAATCTCTTAATCTGTGCGCTTTCACTTCTGGCATATGACTAACAACAAACATCTGACAACCGCCCTGTACTTGACCCTGTGTTTTTAAGCTGGCTTTGTACAGTATTCAGAGCTGTATGATTGCTGGAGGGGGAGATGGGAGGGCACTGTATGCACACCCTTGGCTAAATGATTGCAGATGCCTGGCCTGAGCTCAAAAGCTCCGCATTCCTCCCTTGTCGAAAAGACCAGCTCTGCTCTGGTCTATACTGTCTGGCAGCCTGCTTTGAAAAAAAAAAAAAAAAAAGACAACCTCACTTATCTGTTATCACTACATGAACACATAACAATCCTCATATCTTATCTCTCCCTGCATATAGCTTAGGGGCAGTTTCTGTAGTGGTTGCAGGGCTACAACCAACATAAGCCTTTGTACAGCGCAAATGCTTAGCCAGTCAGCAAAGTGCATTGACCTGAGCATGTTCGTAATTTCAAATATTTGAATTTCCATAGAACTGCATTTCACAAGAGACAGCATATCACTCCCTGGCACCGGACCATCAAAGGTTGTTCACATAGTGTGCATATGCATGTAAAACCAACACATAACAGCCACGTTTAGTAAAGCTTGCTAACCACTCCTGGCTGTAGACATCCGACTATCAGCCTAAACCCGCCATTACACAGTGGCTCAACCATCAGCGTTTGGCTTCTGTTGACAACCGGCTATTTAGCCCATCAAAACAACAAGAGCTGCTATCAAGCTCAACCTCTCCTGGACAGGTTGTCGCCCAAGAATGCACTTTATCTTTTGCTTTCGGCTTGCTGGTTTTAGTCACACGGTGTGTGCTGACACTCCTTTTCTTCTTCCGAGGGCTCAGTGTAGCCATCGTGGAAAGGTCAAAAGAGAAGTTGGCCAACTTATAAACAAATACCAATGGGTTTATGCAAAGAGGAGGTTTCCATAGAAGCGATTTTATGGAAATGTGTACCTATGGAAATATCCACTTCAAACAATGCAAAAAATTATTTTCTTAATCTGTGTTTTTGGTTTGTTTACCAATGAAAATATCCAAACGTCCTTTAAAAGGTTTTATAAATGTAATTTTTAATTATGAATATTCATATTTATGAATTTTGATATACTTTGAATTAAGTTTATTTTTCTTATCCCATTGGCACATTTTTTTTCTTTTCTTTTAATAAGCATAAATCAAACAAAGACATTTACGCTAGAAATAAGGGGGGGAAACTATTTGGCAGTGGCATAAGAAAAATAAATTTATTTCAAGATTCTTTGAAAACAAGTCATATTATCTTTGATGATTCATTTAAAATGTTCTTGTTTTAAGAATGCTGAGATGTTTCTGCTAGAAAATAACATCAAATACTAATTAGGAGTTTTTTGTTGTTGTTGTTGGGTTTTTTGGCACTGAGGTTGCCATGTTGTTGCTTTTTTGTCCTATGTTTTTTTTTATATTTATTTATTTATTTATTTTATATCTCACAATTCTGAGTTTACATATCGCAATTCTGACTTTTTCCTGAATTCTGAGTTTATATTCCACAATTTTTTTTTTCCACCATGGGAAAAAAAATGCAATTATGACTTTTTATCTCACAATTCTGACTTTTTTTTCTCTCACACTTGCAAGTTTATCTCACAGTTCCTACTTTTCTTTTCAGAACTGCGAGATCCTGTGACAACGAAAACGAGCTTAGACTGATACCTTCTTTGACCAGCTTTTTTGCCAAGTTTGCTAGTGAATTACCCACACCAAACCAACACTGATAAGGATAAGACAACACATACATTAATACAAATCATGCCTCCATTATCTTCTGCATCCAGAATTTCGATACATCTCTGAATCTTTTATATGGAATGGCCATAATAATAAAACGTATTACATTTTGACACATGCAGGCATAAATCTGTTCACTCGGAGGCTGTTTGTGAGAGATAAAATGTCCATCATGCATGAAAATGGCAGGCGCTCTGTGTTTTGTTCCTGTTTTGTTCTTCTGCATGTGCACTGAATCTCACATTAATTAACGCTGCTCTTTCACCTGGTATCAGTTCCTCGTCCTTCTGTGCTTTATTTGGATTGCTCATTATTTTCTTTCCCAGAGAAATATTTCTAATACCTACAAGCTGCTCCGGCATAATGTCCTTTGTTGTTGCCAAATGTTTTTTTAATGAAAAGTTTAAGAGGGGCATAATTACATATCTGAGGCTATTATGAAATCCAATATTACAATTAAAGTAATTTTATTTGCTTGTAATCTCCTTTCACCAAGTCTAATAAGGGTTTTGAAAGAAGGGCAAGCAGGCTTTGAATGGTGACTCTTTTCTAAATGAAGTTGGGCCGCCTTTGCTCGGTCTCAGTTCTCCATGTCTTTGATTCGCAGTGTCGTGGTGAGACTGTCGGGGAAGCGTTGGGGGTTGTTAGTCTGTGATCATGCAGACTCACTGACAAATCAGTGATATTGGGAGAAATGTTGAAGGAAGAGCTGCCACTGCTGCAAGATTGGCATGGTTAGTTATGAAAAAAGTTCAACAGAACTGATTTTAGCTGGTTTAAGACGGTCTCTCAGCCTGACCAGCTGAAAAGTGACCAAAACCTCATCCAAAACAGGGATTCTAGGAAATAACCAGCTTCATCTGCACCAAACCAGCGCTAACAAGCATAAAGCATGCTGGGAATTCATTCTGGTCTTTTCAGCGGGGCCTTTCACCATTCAGGGAGTTCTTCTGAGAGTCAAGATGAACTCAACAAGATGAGCCCGATCCCTCTGCGCATGCGCAAAGCCCCTGCAGCGCACCACTTTACAAACAAACGCCAAAGAGATTATGCAAAAAACAGTTTTTCATAGAAACGACCGGTGGAGATGCAGGCGAGAGGAAGATATCTGCCGTAATATAAAAACTCTGCTTCAGCAACATAGCCATGTATAACAAACGTGAAAATGTCATTTTGACCTGACATGTGTGCCTCTTGTGCTTTTAATAGCGTGAACGCATAGGTTTATGAAAAATGTGGTAATCGGTTTCTTGACAAATGGCATTGAATGTTTTATTGTTAAAATGTACTAAAAATTGTAAACATGTAAACATGTATTGAAAATATTCAGGAGCTGTACCCTGAAGCTTTCGTCTATGGCAATTCTGTCATAGCTCAACAGCTACCCCTGCTGTATGATTTGTAGAACTACAGCTACATACAATTGTTAGTGTAGCCTTATATATAGGACTAGCTGACAAAACATCAAGATTTTTGCGAAAATTCCTATATTCCCATGAATGTATAAGTTGGTTTGTTTGTTTTAATTTCGACACTCTATGTCCCAGAGGTTGATTTCTATTTAAAAATATAGTTTTTTCCCCTTTGCTATATGAAGGTCACATAAAAACTGTTGTATATTTTGACACTTTATGTGTTTAAAATGTTATTTGTGTAGAGTTTTGCTTTACCTTGTCCCAGACATCTTTAACCTTTATTTTCACCACAGAATGCTAAGCTCATTTCATTATTTGGGTGGCATAAATGACACTGTGATGAAAATATTAATCTTCAGAAAAAAAAAAAAACTATAATGCATGTTTGTCCACTGTTGTATATTCTTGCATATTGTCCACAAGGTGCTGTAATGGACCCTTTATTCTTTTCGGTTAATTTATCCACTCCTGCCATTTGAATTTTTTTTAAAGCAAATATGGATAAAGTACAGATATTCTATTAAGTTCTTATGGCCTCATAAAACTTGCATTCATGCATGATAATTGAAGAAAATTTTTTAGATAAAGATAACTTTATAAAATAGGTTTACAAAATGGTATCACTGCATTAAATGTTTCTGCAACTTAAATTAGTTGTCCACCAAATCACAGCAGTCATTTTGAACGTGCATAAAAAAAACAAAGTAATAATATGAAGAAAGAATAAGGCAAGCAAAACTATGATCAGTCAGTATAATAACAGTTAATATTTTAATAAATTATTTATCTGTTTAAATAAATATAGCTGTGTTCTGCTTCAGTTGAGTGAATCTGTCAGGTTAAACTTTCCCCATCCCAACAGTGTAATAAACTGCAGGGCTCATGAGTTGGCACGGACTGAATGTGAACAGACAGGCTTGACATAAAACTGCCTGACTGCTTATCAGAGCCAGACTGCACAGACACCTTTAGAGCCCTCTGAGACCCTCTTTTCAATCTAAGAGAGGCTAAGAAAAGCAAAGTGAAAGCTGGCCAAAGAACTGCTGCCAAAGCAAATGACCACAGTCTTGAACCTTGCACACACTGTGACAGTTTCTCAGTCACAGAGTTATCAGCGATCGCTCTCTTTCTCTCTCTCTCTTCTACTCTTCAAAGACCCCAGCCTTAATGTATCCCCCACTTTTCAAATCCTTCTTGTGACCCTGTCTGTGAGGAGATCGGAATACATTCGTTAGTTTTGTAGCCACACTTCATTCCTCTAGTGCAGGGATGGGCAACTGGCGGCCGTATACGGCCCGCAGTGTCTTTTAGTACGGCCCGCTGGATCATATTAGACTCGGATGATCAATTTTAAAGGGGTCATATGATGTTGCTAAAAAAGAACATTATTTTGTGTATTTGGTGTAATGAAATGTGTTTATGCGGTTTAAGGTTAAAAAAACACAATATTTTCTGTACATTATTATAGGGGGAAGTCGTGGCCTAATGGTTAGAGAGTCAGACTCGTAACCCAGAGGTTGTGGGTTCGAGTCTCGTACCGGCAGGGATTGTAGGTTGGGGGAGTGAATGTACAGCGCTCTCTCCCACCTTCAATACCACGACTGAGGTGCCCTTGAGCAAGGCACCGAACCCCCGGGTGCTGCAGCATAAATGGCTGCCCACTGCTCCGGGTGTGTGTGTGTGTTCACTGCTGTGTGTGTGCACTTTGGATGGGTTCAAATGCAGAGCACTAATTCCAAGTATGGGTCACCATACTTGGCCACATGTCACGTCACTCAACCATTACTTGGAGAAAATTCCTGGAATGTTTT